>NC_088931.1:1120000-1297500 GCF_038396675.1 Hydra vulgaris
AATCACGCTCGTCTGAAGAACTTGTGAGGGAGAAAATTATAAGTTGATTTTATAGAAAATATTTTTATTAAAAACTTTTTTGCTGAAGTCAAAATATGTTTAAACAGTAGAGCTTGGATATTGTTAAATAAAGAAGTTATATTCGTAATAAAGTACGTCACGCATAATTTATACATGACGTACTTTAAACTTAATTTATGCGATATAAGTTCAAATAAAAAATAATTTAATTCAGCGTGTTTTCTTTTTTAAAATTCCACTTTATCATTTTATCTGCTTAATCGTACCCTGGTTATGCTGGCCAAACCATTCGCTAACTGTATAGTTTTTTAGGGTCCGTTTGACAAAAAACTTCGCTTAACTAGAACTTTTACTTTAAATTGCATAAAAGTCCATGTAATTAAATATCAAAACTTGCAACATTTAAATGAAAATTCCAAACTTTAATGTTAAAAAATTAAATATCTCGCTTAATATTTATAAATATCTAGTGTAATATTTATAAATATCTTATAAATAAATATCTAGCATAAAAATTTTATTAAACTAAAACTTCACTTAAAGCTTCGATTTTGTACAGGTTCGATCACATTCTATCAATTAATGACTACTCATTCTATTATCTCCTAATGTGGGTACAGCTCTAAAACTCAGTTTTATGGTTCTGACGCCGGCTGGTAGTCAGGTTTCCTGAACTCTGTGGCAGCACTCAGAGAGCTTCCTGAACTCTGTGGTAGCTCTCAGAGAGGCTGATTCCATCAACATCACCAAGTTCTCTAAACCTCATTCACTAATATTTGTGGTCTTCGAAGTAACTTTTCTTCTGTTGAGTCTTATCTCTTGCAAAGTTCACCAGACCTACTTGCTCTTTGTGAGACTAATTTGAGTTCAGCTGTCTCATCTTGTGATCTTAGTGTTGATGGTTATCTTCCTTTATTTTGTAAAGACTCCATTAGTCACATGCTTAGCCTGGGCATTTACATTCGTAAGAATTCACCCATTTGTCATGAAACTAGGTTTGAATATCTCTCTTTATCCATCAGCTAGAATAGTTGATGTCGGTGACTTCAATGCTCACCGCTCTGAATGGCTTGGCTCTAGTGTCAGTGAATCTGCAGGCATTTAAGCCCACAAATTTTGCCTTTCTCAATCCCTAACTCAAATAGTCAACTTTCCAACTTGTTTTCCTGACAACCCGAATCATTTACTTTCTCTACTCGACTTATGTCTTGTTTCTGATCCTAGTCAGTGCTCAGTTTCTCCACATTCACCCTTAGGTGCTTCTGATCACAGTTTGATCTCTCTAAAACTAATATCTCATTCTTCTTCATCACCTGAATCCCCCTATTATCGAACCTCTTACAACTACAGTTGAGCTGACTGGGATTCTTTCCGGGATTTTCTTCGTGATGGCCCTTGGGTAGAAATCTTTCGTCTTCCTGTCGACAAATGTGCTTCTTACATAACTTCGTGGAATCAGGCTGGCATTGAATCTTTGGTTCCCTCTCGACAATTCCAGGTCAAGCCTCACTCTCCTCCATGGTTTTCCTCACACTGTGCTGCTGTGATTGCCAATCGAAACCATTACTTCCATATTTATCAGCAAAACAATTCTCGAGAAAAAACATCTGTTTATTACTGCTAGAAACCATTGTAAAAACATTTTGTCTAATGCCAAAACCCGCTATTCTCAGGTCATGAAATCTCGTATTTCATCTCAAAAATTAGGCTCTCATGACTTCTGGAGAATCTTTGATAATATCAATAATAAGGGCAAATCTTTAATTCCACCTCTCTTGTTTGGCTCAGATTTTGTCACCTCACCTAAAGACAAAGCTGAATTGTTTGCTAAAAACTTTTCATCAATATCATCTCCTGATTCCACTAGTTGTGTTCTACCTGATATAGCCGTCAAACAGGTTGATCGATTGCTTGACATTCATATCACTACAGCTTCTGTATCTAAAATGATTTCCTGCCTAGACTCTTAAACAGCTTGTAGCCCGGACAACATACCTGTTATTGTCTTGCAGAAGTGTTTGCCGGAGCTGTTGCCTATACTCTCAAAACTATTCAACAAGTGCTTATAAGAGTCTTGCTTTCCAGCCTGCTGGAAAGCGGCATCTGTTATCCCTATCTTCAAAAATTCTGGAGAGCGATCTGATTCGTCTAACTACCATCCCATAAGTCTTCTTCCTATCATAAGCAAGGTTTTTGAGTCTTTAATTAACAAACACTTAATATCTCATCTTGAATCTAATAACTTACTTTCTGACCATCAATATGGATTTTGATCTTCTTGTTCTACAACTGATTTGCTAACAGTAATAACTGATAGGTTTTATCGTAATAACAGATAGGTAATAACTGAAACAGTAATAACTGATAGGTTTTATAAAGGTGGAGAGGTTAAGGCCATCGCTCTTGACATTTCAAAAGCTTTTGATACAGTTTGGCATGCTGGTTTTCTCCATAAGCTTTCTTCTTATGGTGTATCTGGCAACATCTTTAAGATTATTGAATCCTTCCTTTCCAATCGTAGTATAAAAATTGTCCTCGATGGACAACACTCTTCTTCTTATTCTGTAACTTCAGGGGTTCCTCAAGGTTCTATCTTTGGCCCTATACTCTATTTAATTCACATTAACGATCTTCCAGATATTCTCACATTTAAGGTGACATTGTTTGCTGATGACACTACCATATATTCTTGTTGTGATAAGAAACCAACACTCTCTGATTGCTTGGAGGGGGCATTTGAGCTTGAAAAGGATCTCACTTCTGCTACAGCATGGGGCTCACAGTGGCTGGTGAACTTCAATTCAGATAAAACTCAATTTTTTCAGCCAATCGTTATCGCAATAATTTCGATCTTCCTAATATTTATGAACGGTGATGTACTCGATGAGTCATCTACTCTTCATCTTCTAGGATTAACTCTTACTTCCAATCTTTCTTGGAAACCATATATCAAATCAGTTGCAAAATTAGCATCTGCTAAGGTTGCATCTCTTTATCGAGCTCATCACTTTCTTACTTTGGATTCTATTCTCTATCTCTATAAATCTCAAATCCGACCTTGTATGGAATACTGTTGCCATATCTGGGGCAGATCTTCTAATGATGCCCTTTCTCTTTTAGACAAGGTGCAAAAACGCATTGTAAACATAGTTGGACCTGCTCTTGCAGCCAACCTCTAACCATTATCACATCGTCGTAATGTTGCTTCTCTTTCTCTTTTCTACAAATACTATAATGGGCACTGCTCTAAAGAGCTAGCGTCTCTTTAGAGCAGTGCCCTTCTCGTGTTACTCGTCATTCAATTAAGTCTCATCCATTTTCTGTGACTGTTCCTAAGTGCTCCAAAAACGCTTATTTGTCTAGTTTTTTTCCTCAAACATCAGCTCTTTGGAATTTGCTTCCTTCATCTTGCTTTCCTGATTCATATAATTTGCAATCCTTTAAGTCATCCGTCAATCGTTATCTTACCTTAATCGCTAGCTCTACAATTTTCGTCTTTTTTTTTTTAGTAACTTCTAACTTTAAATAGTGGCTGCTTGCAGCCTTGTTGGAAGCGAAGATGTTTAAAAAAAAAACAAAAACAAAAAAACGTATTTCAGTATTATGAGGGTGAAATATCGCGCTGAGTGATTTTATTTATCACATGCACTGTTATTAGAAATATAGTTTTTGTATCACATAAATTTCATAATTTTTATAAATTGTGTAATATTTTATTTATTTTTTTAACAACTTTAAATAAAAATATCAAATGAGAAATTTTTATTAATATATTTACATATATACAGGTGAAGATCATTAAACCAATTTTACCTGTATCATGCTAACATCATTTGCACCATCTCCTATTGCTAATGTAATTGCTTCTATAACATTGTTCTTCACTAATTGAACCACCAAAGATTTTTGCAGCGGAGAAACTCTAATTTTGATGTATTTTAAAAACATTTAAAAATAATAAAAGTTTATAAAATTAAACGTTAATAATAAGATTTTACCTGCAAGCTATTACTGCTCTACACACAAGGGCAAGATCTAGAAATAATTCTTTGCATTCATCTTGTAAACAAAACCCTAACACCTTAAAAAGAAACAATTCTAAAAGCAAAACTAATTTTGATAATAAATTAAACATTTTTTGTTTTGTTTTTGAAATCATAAAAAAACAAAAACAAATTTTTATATCTTAAAAAGCTCATCTGAAAAGTAAAATAAAAATATTTAAATCTAATAAAGAAAAGTAAACACTTTAAATCTTATAGTCTATAATAGTAGAAATCTAATAAAGAAAAGTAAACACTTTAAATCTTATAGTCTATAATAGTAGAAATCTAATAAAGAAAAGTAAACACTTTAAATCTTATAGTCTATAATAGTAGAAATCTAATAAAGAAAAGTAAACACTTTAAATCTTATAGTCTATAATAGTAGAAATCTAATAAAGAAAAGTAAACACTTTAAATCTTATAGTCTATAATAGTAGAAATCTAATAAAGAAAAGTAAACACTTTAAATCTTATAGTCTATAATAGTAGAAATCTAATAAAGAAAAGTAAACACTTTAAATCTTATAGTCTATAATAGTAGAAATCTAATAAAGAAAAGTAAACACTTTAAATCTTATAGTCTATAATAGTAGAAATCTAATAAAGAAAAGTAAACACTTTAAATCTTATAGTCTATAATAGAAGAAATCTAATAAAGAAAAGTAAACACTTTAAATCTTATAGTCTATAATAGTAGAAATCTAATAAAGAAAAGTAAACACTTTAAATCTTATAGTCTATAATAGTAGAAATCTAATAAAGAAAAGTAAACACTTTAAATCTTATAGTCTATAATAGTAGAAATCTAATAAAGAAAAGTAAACACTTTAAATCTTATAGTCTATAATAGTAGAAATCTAATAAAGAAAAGTAAACACTTTAAATCTTATAGTCTATAATAGTAGAAATCTAATAAAGAAAAGTAAACACTTTAAATCTTATAGTCTATAATAGTAGAAATCTAATAAAGAAAAGTAAACACTTTAAATCTTATAGTCTATAATAGTAGAAATCTAATAAAGAAAAGTAAACACTTTAAATCTTATAGTCTATAATAGTAGAAATCTAATAAAGAAAAGTAAACACTTTAAATCTTATAGTCTATAATAGAAGAAATCTAATAAAGAAAAGTAAACACTTTAAATCTTATAGTCTATAATAGTAGAAATCTAATAAAGAAAAGTAAACACTTTAAATCTTATAGTCTATAATAGTAGAAATCTAATAAAGAAAAGTAAACACTTTAAATCTTATAGTCTATAATAGTAGAAATCTAATAAAGAAAAGTAAACACTTTAAATCTTATAGTCTATAATAGAAGAAATCTAATAAAGAAAAGTAAACACTTTAAATCTTATAGTCTATAATAGTAGAAATCTAATAAAGAAAAGTAAACACTTTAAATCTTATAGTCTATAATAGTAGAAATCTAATAAAGAAAAGTAAACACTTTAAATCTTATAGTCTATAATAGTAGAAATCTAATAAAGAAAAGTAAACACTTTAAATCTTATAGTCTATAATAGTAGAAATCTAATAAAGAAAAGTAAACACTTTAAATCTTATAGTCTATAATAGTAGAAATCTAATAAAGAAAAGTAAACACTTTAAATCTTATAGTCTATAATAGAAGAAATCTAATAAAGAAAAGTAAACACTTTAAATCTTATAGTCTATAATAGTAGAAATCTAATAAAGAAAAGTAAACACTTTAAATCTTATAGTCTATAATAGTAGAAATCTAATAAAGAAAAGTAAACACTTTAAATCTTATAGTCTATAATAGTAGAAATCTAATAAAGAAAAGTAAACACTTTAAATCTTATTGTCTATAATAGTAGAAATCTAATAAAGAAAAGTAAACACTTTAAATCTTATAGTCTATAATAGTAGAAATCTAATAAAGAAAAGTAAACACTTTAAATCTTATAGTCTATAATAGAAGAAATCTAATAAAGAAAAGTAAACACTTTAAATCTTATAGTCTATAATAGTAGAAATCTAATAAAGAAAAGTAAACACTTTAAATCTTATAGTCTATAATAGTAGAAATCTAATAAAGAAAAGTAAACACTTTAAATCTTATAGTCTATAATAGTAGAAATCTAATAAAGAAAAGTAAACACTTTAAATCTTATAGTCTATAATAGTAGAAATCTAATAAAGAAAAGTAAACACTTTAAATCTTATAGTCTATAATAGTAGAAATCTAATAAAGAAAAGTAAACACTTTAAATCTTATAGTCTATAATAGTAGAAATCTAATAAAGAAAAGTAAACACTTTAAATCTTATAGTCTATAATAGTAGAAATCTAATAAAGAAAAGTAAACACTTTAAATCTTATAGTCTATAATAGTAGAAATCTAATAAAGAAAAGTAAACACTTTAAATCTTATAGTCTATAATAGAAGAAATCTAATAAAGAAAAGTAAACACTTTAAATCTTATAGTCTATAATAGTAGAAATCTAATAAAGAAAAGTAAACACTTTAAATCTTATAGTCTATAATAGTAGAAATCTAATAAAGAAAAGTAAACACTTTAAATCTTATAGTCTATAATAGTAGAAATCTAATAAAGAAAAGTAAACACTTTAAATCTTATAGTCTATAATAGTAGAAATCTAATAAAGAAAAGTAAACACTTTAAATCTTATAGTCTATAATAGTAGAAATCTAATAAAGAAAAGTAAACACTTTAAATCTTATAGTCTATAATAGTAGAAATCTAATAAAGAAAAGTAAACACTTTAAATCTTATAGTCTATAATAGTAGAAATCTAATAAAGAAAAGTAAACACTTTAAATCTTATAGTCTATAATAGTAGAAATCTAATAAAGAAAAGTAAACACTTTAAATCTTATAGTCTATAATAGAAGAAATCTAATAAAGAAAAGTAAACACTTTAAATCTTATAGTCTATAATAGTAGAAATCTAATAAAGAAAAGTAAACACTTTAAATCTTATAGTCTATAATAGTAGAAATCTAATAAAGAAAAGTAAACACTTTAAATCTTATAGTCTATAATAGTAGAAATCTAATAAAGAAAAGTAAACACTTTAAATCTTATAGTCTATAATAGAAGAAATCTAATAAAGAAAAGTAAACACTTTAAATCTTATAGTCTATAATAGTAGAAATCTAATAAAGAAAAGTAAACACTTTAAATCTTATAGTCTATAATAGTAGAAATCTAATAAAGAAAAGTAAACACTTTAAATCTTATAGTCTATAATAGTAGAAATCTAATAAAGAAAAGTAAACACTTTAAATCTTATAGTCTATAATAGTAGAAATCTAATAAAGAAAAGTAAACACTTTAAATCTTATAGTCTATAATAGTAGAAATCTAATAAAGAAAAGTAAACACTTTAAATCTTATAGTCTATAATAGAAGAAATCTAATAAAGAAAAGTAAACACTTTAAATCTTATAGTCTATAATAGTAGAAATCTAATAAAGAAAAGTAAACACTTTAAATCTTATAGTCTATAATAGTAGAAATCTAATAAAGAAAAGTAAACACTTTAAATCTTATAGTCTATAATAGTAGAAATCTAATAAAGAAAAGTAAACACTTTAAATCTTATTGTCTATAATAGTAGAAATCTAATAAAGAAAAGTAAACACTTTAAATCTTATAGTCTATAATAGTAGAAATCTAATAAAGAAAAGTAAACACTTTAAATCTTATAGTCTATAATAGAAGAAATCTAATAAAGAAAAGTAAACACTTTAAATCTTATAGTCTATAATAGTAGAAATCTAATAAAGAAAAGTAAACACTTTAAATCTTATAGTCTATAATAGTAGAAATCTAATAAAGAAAAGTAAACACTTTAAATCTTATAGTCTATAATAGTAGAAATCTAATAAAGAAAAGTAAACACTTTAAATCTTATAGTCTATAATAGTAGAAATCTAATAAAGAAAAGTAAACACTTTAAATCTTATAGTCTATAATAGTAGAAATCTAATAAAGAAAAGTAAACACTTTAAATCTTATAGTCTATAATAGAAGAAATCTAATAAAGAAAAGTAAACACTTTAAATCTTATAGTCTATAATAGTAGAAATCTAATAAAGAAAAGTAAACACTTTAAATCTTATAGTCTATAATAGTAGAAATCTAATAAAGAAAAGTAAACACTTTAAATCTTATAGTCTATAATAGTAGAAATCTAATAAAGAAAAGTAAACACTTTAAATCTTATAGTCTATAATAGTAGAAATCTAATAAAGAAAAGTAAACACTTTAAATCTTATAGTCTATAATAGTAGAAATCTAATAAAGAAAAGTAAACACTTTAAATCTTATAGTCTATAATAGTAGAAAACCTGACAAAATTCTTTCTATCAAAATATAGAAAAAAAAAGACGAAAAAATGTCAATCAGCAAATCTATGATAAACAATATATGCCAGTATAAGACATTTAACAACTTAAGAAACTATTATGAAAGAAAATATTCTGAGGAATGATATGCTAATAATCTTTTATCAAAGAAAATAAATGTTCATTGTTGGTTTTCTTTGAAACTAATAGCCAGTCCAAATCCACCTCCTAAAGATGCTTAATAGGATTGAGCTCTAAACTCAGTGAAGACCATTCTAGAACTTTGATTTTTGGTAATTGAAAATAAAAATACTTTGGATCTTTACTGTAAAATCCATTTTCAAAGATTACCCTTTCTATGTGGCAACATAACATTCTTCACAATATCCAAATAAACTTTCTAATCCATATAAATTTTTATAGAATAAACGAGACCCACCTTGTCACAACTAAACATTCTTAAATTATAACATTTTTAATGTTGTGTTTAAAAATAGATATATTTTAGATTCTGCATCCTGCAGAACAACAAGCATAGATTATTTTATCACTACTAAATAGCATAGGCTTTGATTCACTTGAGAACAGGCCTTTTAACCAGTCATCAAGTGACAACCATAAAACCATATAACCAGCATAACACTGTTACAGTTTTATTATTTTAATATTCTTTACAAGAAACTTTAACAGCTTTGTGCTAAAAAAATCTATTAATATATTCTTTGCTTTGAAACATTGCAAAATTCAAAAAACCTATTAATATATTCCTTACTTTGAAACATTGCAAAATTCTAAAAATCTTTCAGTAAGATATTTTTTTATGTTTTTTTATCAAACTTTAGTAATCAAATAATGCTATAATAATCACCTAACATTTTATAATAACAATTATCAAATTTAATTTGTTGCAAAACTATATAGTTTAAACAACTTAAGGTAAAAAAAGACAACAGAACATGTTTTAACTTTATTTATAAAAAATTTGTTTTATCATATCAGATTTATATTAGTTTAAATCTCATCAAATAGTTTAAATAAATATTTTTTTATTATTTACAAATATTAACTTTGCATATTTTTATCATAAATCGTTAATTTTATATATAATTTTGACTTGTGGTCAAACCTGTAATCATTAGCATGTATTTTTACTATTATAAACTTTAAACAAATTCACTCTTAAGAATGCAACCATTAAGTAGGGAGCAAAAGCAAGAATTTACAGAAAACTCAAGAAACTCTAATATGTATGTAATCTGTCAATAAATTTAAAAAAAAGTAAACAAATACAAGATTCTTCTTAATACCATAAACTAGGGTTACTTAGAACATAAGCTGGGGTTTTGAACCATTAAGATTATAAAAAGTTGGAGCCAAAAATTTTATGAAGTTTGAACATTGTTTGAACCTACTTTGAACATAGGGCAACTTTGGATAAAAATTTAAGATTTTATATAGATACATATAGCATCCATATGATTAAACATAATTAAATGATGTAACATCATTTTTATATTTGCTAGCATATTAGTAAATGTAATGAGATTTCATACGGATGCTTTTTACGTATTTAAACAAAATCTTACATTTTGTAAAAAGTTGCCCTGTGTCCAAACTAACCTCAGTTTACAGTATTGATTTATAACTTAACACAAAAATATTTTTAACAATTTTAAAAAATAAAGTATAATTTAAAAATAAAGATATAAAAAATGAATGATATAAACTTACTGATCCATTTACAACTAAAGCCAAATTCTTCACTTCTGAAACTTCTCTTAGATCATTTTTTTTCTTCTTAATAAATCTTTTAATATTATTATTGTTGATATGCTCATTTAGCCATTTTTGCACCTCCTATTTACACAAACATTTTAATCTGCATAATTTGATAAATTATATTTTTTTAAATCATATTTTAAGTTATTTATATTACCTTTACAGTTTTTCCTTCACAAATTAACAAACTAAGTTCATCGTGTAACAAACAACAAGAATAGCCAATATTAATTGCTGTTTCCTGTTTATCTCCTGTCAAAACCCATATCTTTATGTTGGCTGAAGATAGTGCTGCAATACTTTCTGGAACTCCATCTTGTAGCTTGTCTTCAATTGCTGTAGCTCCAAGTAGAACAAGATTATTTTCTATCATTTCCCCTACTTCTTCAAGATGTTTTTCTCTGTCAACCAAGGCTGTGCTAGCTTCATAAAATTTTTGGTTCCACTTTTCATAATCTTGATGATCAAGTTCGGCTGAAGCAATACACAAGGTGCGTAATCCTAAAATAAAAAATAAAATATTTTATAAAATTTTTGATGAAGCAATACACAAGGTGCGTAATCCTAAAATAAAAATGTAACAAAAATTTTTTTATAAAATAATGTTCTAATTATTAGTTTCCCTAATTCCAAAAAAAAGTTATTTACTGCAAACAACTATCACAATACTGGCAACATTCCTATATTAATGAATGGCAACTCTTTCATTGAATCCTCTTCTTTACATCTTCTTGGATTATTGTTTACTACTGATCTTTCATGGAAACCATATATACAATCTTTTGCTTAGCACCCACTTAGGTTGCTTCTCTTTGTTGTGCTTGCTATTTTCTTACTCCTGATTGCATTCTCTATGTCTAAAAATCTCTTACTTGTCCCTGTATGGAATACTGTTGTCATATTTGAGCTGGTTCTTCTAATGATGCTCTTTCTTCAAGACAAGGGTCAAAATTGTGTTCTAAATGTAGTTGGATCTGCTCTATCTGCTAAGCTTAAGCCTCTTTCCCATCGTCATAAAGTTGCATCTTTTTCTCTTTTCTACAAATAATATCATGGTTGCTGACTAAAGGAGCTATCATCTCTAGTTCCATCAACTTAAACTCATTCACGCTTGACTGATCATTCAGCAAAGTCTCACTTGTTTACTGTATCTGTGCCTGCATACTCTAAAAACTTTTGTCTCGTTTTTTTCCCCACATTTCAACCCTTTGGAACTCTATCCATCTTCATGTTTTCCTGACTCATACAACCTACAACTGTTCAAGTGTTCTGTCAACCATTTCCTTGCTCTATAACCATAATTTTTTTTTCTAGTAACTCCCAACTTAATAGTGGTTGCCTGCAGCTTTGTTGGGAATGAATCAGAATTGAAAATTAAAAAAAAATCTTCAAAATAAAAATGAAGTTAAATAAATAACAGTAATAAATAACTCATACTTTAAAATACTATTAGAGAATAATACCAAAAAACATTTGACTCATTTATAAAAAATATTAGCAAACAAACATTAGATAAAATAAATCAATAAATAAAGAGAAAAACTTAAAATCAATCAGAAAGACTTCAATTGATCAGCTACAACAATTAAATCAGACATTATTTTTTTTCATTAAGTTTTTGAAAAATAAAACTAGTTACAATTTTCAAGCTTTCCCAGAAAAAAAAAATGGTGTGCAGAAGCATTTTTCAGACTTGTTGCATAAATTTTTTACTTTTTTTGTTTTTATTTTTAAGATAATTGTTATTTCAGTGAAATTTAATAAAAGTCGAAGAACAAAACAGATCATATTAAGAAAAAAAATCAACTAAATATGAAATCTATTTAACACTCTCATCTGTTTGTGTCTTAATATATTATTTATACAAGAATTATAAATAAGTTTTAAATTATGATTTTAAAAATATTTGCAAATTACATTTTTAATATAAGGGGTAAATATATTCTATCTGTTGACCAGCCTCGCACCCCTATGACTAGGCAACTCATTCTATTATCTCCTTATGAGGGTACAGCTTTAAAACTCTGTTTTATGGTTCTAAGGCCTGCTGCTACTTAGGTTTCCCGAACTCTGTGGTAGCTCTCAGAGAGGCTGATTCCATCAACAGCTGAAAAATATCAAAGTATTAACAGTGCCATGCTGCGCATGAATGGTGCAGCTGTTTTTACTTTTGGAGGGCATTGCCAAGGCTTAGGGTTTATTATTAGTAATGAGGCAATTGCTTGGGCTATTGAACAATGTTCTGAGTACTATCTATGCTTTGAGTCAAGCTCTTCAACAAATTTAAAAATAAAGTACCAAAAACTATATAACACATAAAAAGCCATCATCATCACCTAGTTCTCTAAACCCATCATTCACGAATACTCGTGGTCTTCGAAGAAACTTTTCTTCTGTTGAGTCTTATCTCTTGCAAAGTTCACCAGACCTACTAGCTCTATGTGAGACTAATTTGAGTTCAGCTGTCGCATCATGCGATCTAAGTGTTGATGGTTATCTTCCTTTAATTCATAAAGACTCCAATAGTCACATGCTTGACCTGGGCATTTAAATTCATAAGAACTCACCCATTTGTCATGAAACTAGGTTTGAATCCACAAACTATTCTCTTATGTGCTTTTGTTTAGCACCACTTCAATCTATTGCTTTCTCTTTGTTCTATATCGCTCTCCTTTATCTTAAGACTGCACTCTTTTTGATGTTATTTCTCATCATATTAACCAAGCCCTCTCTCTTTATCCATCAGCCTATATTGTTGTTGTCGGTGACATTAATGTCATGACACTGAATGGCTTGGCTCTAGTGTCAGTAAATCTGCAGGTATTAAACCCCACAACTTTTGCTTTTCTCAATCCCTAACTCAAATAGTCAACTTTCCAACTCGCTTTCCAGACAACCCAAATCATTTTACCTTCTCCACTCGACTTATGTCTTGTTTCTGATCCTAGTCAGTGCTCAGTTTCTCCACATTCACCCTTAGATGCTTCTGATCACAGTTTGATCTCTCTAAAACTAATATCTCATTCTTCTTCATCACCTCAATTCCCCTATTATCATACTTCTTACAACTACCTTAAAGCTGACTGGGATTCTTTCCCTGATTTTCTTCATGATGGCCCTTGGGTAGAAATCTTTTGTCTTCCTGTCGACAAATGTGCATCTTATATAACTTAATGGAATCAGGCTGGCATGGAATCTTTTATTCCCTCTCGACAATATCTGGTCAAGCCTCACTCTCCTCCATGGTTGTCCTCACATTGTGCTGCTGCGATTGCCAATCGAATCCGTTACTTCAATATCTATCAGCAAAACAATTCTCCAGGAAACAGACATCTGTTCATTACAGCTAGAAACCATTGTAAAAACATTTTGTCTAACGCCAAAGCCCGCTATTCTCAGGTCATGAAATCTTGTATTTCATCTCAAAAACTAAGCTCTTGTGACTTCTGAAGAATCTTTAATAGTATCAATAATAAGGGCAAATCTTTAATTCCACCTCTCTTGTATGGTTCAGACTTTATCACCTCACCTAAAGACAAAGCTGATTTGTTTGCTAAAAACTTTTCATCAATATCATCTCTTGATTCTACTAGTTGCGTTCTACCTGATATTGCCAACAAACAGGTTGATCCATTGCTTGACATTCATATCACTCTAGCTTCTGTATCTAATGTGATTTCCTGCCTAGACTCTTCTACAGCTTGTGGCCCGGACAACATACCTGTTATTGTCTTGCAGAAGTGTTCTCCAGAGCTGTCATCTATACTCTCAAAACTATTCAACAAGTGCTTATAAGAGTCTTGTTTTCCAGCCTGCTGGAAAGCGTCATCTGTTATCCCTATTTTTAAAAATTCTAGAGAGTGATCTGATTCGTCTAATTACCGTCCCATTAGTCCTCTTCCTATCATAAGCAAGGTTTTTGAATCTTTAATTAACACTTAATTTCTCATCTTAAATGTAATAACTTACTTTCTGACCATCAAAATGGATTTCGATCTTCTCATTCTACAAGTGATTTGCTAACAGTAATAGCCAATAGGTTTTATCATGCATTAGATAAAAGTGGAGAGGTTAAGGCCATCGCTCTTGACATTTCAAAAGCTTTTGATAAAGTTTGGCATGCTGGTCTTCTCCATAAGCTTTTTTCTTACAATGTATCTGGCAACATTTTTAAGATTATTGAATCCTTCCTTTCCAATCGTAGTATAAAAGTTGTCCTCGATGGACAGCACTCTTCTTCTTATTCTATAACTTCAGGGGTTCCTCAAGGTTCTATCCTTGGGCCTATTCTCTTTTTAATTTACATTAACGATCTTCCAGATATTCTCACATTTAAGGTGGCATTTCTCGCTAATGATACTACCATTTATTTTTGTTGTGATAAGAAACCAACACTCTCTGATTGCTTGGAGGGGGCATTTGAGCTTGAAAAGGATCTCACTTCTGCTACAGCATGGGGCTCACAGTGACTGGTGAACTTCAATACAGATAAAACTCAATTTTTTCAGCCGATTGTTATCGCAATAATTTAGATCTTCTTATATTTATAAACGGTTATGTACTCGATGAATCATCCACTCTTTATCTTTTAGGATTAACTCTTACTACTGATCTTTCTTGGAAACCATATATCAAATCTGTTGCAAAATTAGCATCTACTAAGGTTGCATCTCTTTATTGAGCGCGATACTTTTTTACTTTGGATTCTATTCTCTATCTCTATAAATCTCAAATCTGGCCTTGTATGGAATACTGTTGCCATATCTGGGGCGGATCTTCTAATGATGCCCTTTCTCTTTTAGACAAGGTGCAAAAACGCATTATAAACATAGTTGGACCTGCTCTTGCAGCCAACCTCCAACCATTATCACATCGTTGTAATGTTGCTTCTCTTTCTCTTTTCTACAAATACTATAATGGGCACTGCTCTAAAGAGCTAGCGTCTCTTGTGCCATCTATTTAAATTCATTCTCGTGTTACTCGTCATTCAATTAAGTCTCATCCATTTTCTGTGACTGTTCCTAAGTGCTCCAAAAACTCTTATTTGTCTAGTTTTTTCCTCGAACATCAGTTCTTTGGAATTTGCTTCCTTCATCTTGCTTTTCTGATTCATATAATTTGCAATCCTTTAAGTCGTCCGTCAATCATTATCTTGCTGTACAACCTTTATCTTTTCTCTTCCAGTAACTTCCAACTTTAATTAGTGGTTGCTTGCAGCCTTGTTGGAAGCAAAGATGTTTAAAAAAAAAAATAGTGCATTATCACATTTTTTATTTATTTCTATTAAATTTTCATTGATTTTATTATTTTTTGTTGATTTCATCATATTTTCACATGTAATTTTCTATACTGTATTATACCTTAATTGTATATACGTATATACCTTAATTATTTTACGTAAAAGTATATACCTTAATTGTTTTACATTTTATGAATTAAAAAAAAAAAGACTGTCCCACAAAAACTGTGAAACTTGTTTTAGAGTTAACAACTTGTTTCTTGTAGTAGAACTAACAACTTGTTTCTCCTCTGTGTGGAAAAACACATCAAAGTTTCTCTGAGTGGAAAAACAAATTTTCTGTCCTTGTTTGTCAAGGTTCATGTTTTAGAGTTAAGAGAGGGTTGTAACCATAAAAAAAAAAAAAATGTTACAAAACTTTCAGTAAACAACTTTGTTGTAACAAAATTTCATTCAAAACTGAGTTTTTATTAAATTCAAACCATTTTTTTTTAATTTACTAAACGTTGTGTCCAGAAAGAAAGTTTTTATTTAAAACTGAGGTTTTATTCAATTAAAACCATTCTCTATAAACTTTCTTTTTAAAAAAAAAATTCTCTTCAACAGTTTTAAAATAAATCAAAACAGTATTTATCACACACATATTTTGAATTATTAGGTTATATCTCTTTTAACAAAAACCAATCAAATAAAATCTACAGCTTTTAAACCAATCAAATAAAACCAATTCTACAGCTTTAAAACTAATTAAATAAAACCAATCAAATGAAATCAAGAATTCTTAATAAGACTTGATATCACAGCAACAAGCAACAAAAGCATTCTTGAGCAACATGTTATTCCTTTTGAATGAAGAATCAGCAAGATCCTAAGCACTTATCAAAATTGCACAAAAATTTATCAAAAGAAAGTGCAAGGTATTAAACATCTTTTAATAATTTGCACAATTTTTCAGTAACTGAATTGTAATCCAATTGAGTTTTTATGAAATGAACTAAGACTTAGTAGAATGATGAGTAACACTAGAATGAATTTTAGTAGATGGCGCAAGAGAAGAGTGATCAAATTCAAGAAAATTATTGATTGTTTAGAAAATGCCTTTTCTAAGCAATCAATAAGCATTGATATTTTGTCAAACTGGTCTATATAGTTTTGTCATCAGCAACTAGAATCACTTTAGAGTTAAGATTACTAGGTAAATTATTAGACTTTATTAAAAGAGTTTGATATGTCAAGAGTGAAACCACTTGCCTCACCATATCCATTTAATGCACAATAATACCTTACTGCTACTACTGTTAACAAGTCACAGCAGAACAAAGTCAAGCAGAACAAACTGAATCGAAGATATAATAAAAAAGAATTTATTAAAACTTTGTAAATTAATTGAGAAATGTATAACACATTTTGATAATGCAAAATTAAGCACATAGAGAAAATCTTTAACACAATGAGTCAATAAAGAAAATAATTATTATAAAAACATCATTCAAAAAGATTGAAATCTGCTTGTACCTGACAAAAGAAAATGGAAAAACCATTTATATATATATGATTACAGGAAAAATAAATATAACACTGGGTCAAATAAAGTATTGTTATAAATACCGCTATAAAAATTTAATATCATTGCTGTAATGTTCATCCCCATTTAGAATTTGTTTCCCCAATTTAGAATACTTATAGAAAAGACATCAATAAAAAAGAACAAAGACATAGAGATCAGTAAGATATCAGAGTACTAACAGTGCCATGTTGCGCATAGATGGTGCCCATGTTCGTATTTTTAGTGTGCATTGTCGAGACCACATTTGGAGCCCTTTCTTACGGCTTAGGGTTTATTAATAGTAATGAGGCAATTGCTTGGACTTTTAGATAGTGTACCAAGTAATATTTGTGTTTTGAGTCAAATTCTTGAACAAATTTAAAAATGACTAAAGTACCAAAAACTATAAAATCAAAGAAACCATTGTCATCACCAAGTTCTCTAAATCTATCACTCACTAATATTTGTGGTCTTCAAAGTACTTTTTCTTCTGTTGTGTCTCATCTCTTGCAAAGTTCACCAGACCTACTTGCTCTTTGTGAGACTAATTGGAATTGATGGTTATTTTCCTTTAATTCATTAAGACTCCAATATTCACATGCTTGGCCCGGGTATCTCCATTCGTAGGAATTTACCCATTTTTAGGGAAACGAGGTTTGAATCCACAGACTATTCTTTTATGTGCTTTCATTTAGCACCACTTCACTCATTCACCTCTCTTTGTTCTATATTGCTCTCCTTTATCTCAGGACTGCACTCTTTAAAAATATGCTGCAACTTTTTTCTCCGCGCAGCAACCTTGTTTGTCAAGGTTCGTGTTTTGGAGTTATAGAGTTGAGAGAGGGTTATAACCACAAGTAGCCTCCTCTTCTGTAGTGGCCTTCTTGGCCTTGGGGAGGTGAATTTAAAAAAAAAAAAAAATGCTATACATATATATATATATATATATATATATATATATATATATATATATATATATATATATATATATATATATATATATATATATATATATATATATATATATATATATATAATATATATATATATATTAGGGATATGACAATTTTGCAACCCTATATCCCCATACTAAATTTAGTGGAGATTTTGTGCAAAAATCAGAAAAATAACAAGCATTTTTACTATATGTCAAAAAAGTTCACCCCCCAATTAAAAAATATTTGTAAATTTTTTTAAAAAAATGTAGTTTTGCAACACATCTTCCACTACTTTATAGAAACCAATAAACATGTATAAATAAAATTTGTCTACTGTGTATTTGACAATAAGTATTTAATATTTAGTTTTTCTATGCTATGGCATAATGGCATTAAGTCTTGCATCACTTTCACAGCACGTTCTGCACATATATTTGAACGTTGTGTTGGTATTGGTGTTGGCTCAGTGGACCAAAACCTTTTCAATGATTTCAATGCTTTAGGATGCTCATTGCATGCTTCTAATAGATTAACAAAGTCTGCAGGATTGAAGTAGTGACCCCCAAACCATATATCACTCCATGAACCACAGATGAAGTCACATGCTGCTTGAGCTGATTCTGATTCTTGGTATTCTGGTACTAAAATGTAAGCAAGTAGAATAAAAATGGTTCTCGAATTCCACCTTGCATTGCTTATAGCAGGAAGTGATTTGAAATTAACTTTTGGAAAGTTACCTGTGCTTTTAAACTTTCTATAACATGCTATTAAGTGATTCAGGAAATCCATGTCTCCAGCGAGTTCGCTTCACTTTCGTCAAAGGATTTCCAATATTACTAAACAATAGCTTCAAGTTCTCGTAATCTTGCTGCAACTTTGTCACAAAAGGGTAATGGAGATATGGTGACATTGTCGATCCTTCAAAAAGATCATTCATGACATGTTTCAAAAGAGTATCTAGAATATGGTGTTGGCATCCAATAAAAACAGGCTTTTCTAGTCCAATGGTTTTAAAATGTTTCTGTAACCGTGTAACTACACCATTTCCTAATCCTGTATTTGTAGATGTTGTGTCAGATACAATCATTTTTATGGCTGGCCACAGCTCATACTCATCTAGCACATGCTTTATCCCATTATATATTGTTTCACTTTTTCCATTCATCATTTCCAGAACAGCAAGCCTAACCTCTCTATTTTCATTTTTCAAAACAACTACTTGATGTTCCATTTTCTTTATTTGTTTTCCATCAAAGTGCAAAGACCACTTTTCATTTTTTAGGTTTTCCATATAATTTGCTTTCAACTTTTCTCCTTCTTTCATAACACCTTTGTAGATACCACTTTGCGTTAGAGTATGAATAGAAATACCACTTTCTGAAAGAGTTTTACAGACTTTATGTGCTTTTTTGGTACTAATCTTAGCAGAAATCACTAAATTTACTGCTGAATTTGTTTTTTGTTTTTTAGATGATGATGAAGGACCTTCAGCTTCAATATCACTGCTGGAACACTGCTCTTCACTTTCTGAAGGTTCTCCTTCACTAGCTGATTCAACAAAATCTTGTCCTTGACTGATGGACATTTGTTTCTTTATCAACACTAATTTTCTTGGATGAATACCTTCAGCATCTTTAATTGTGGTACAATATCCAGCTCTTCCATTTGTTGACTTTTGAAGACAATAAAATTCTTTATCTTCCTGACACAACCATTCACCTTTCTCATCGGTTATGTCAAACAATCGTGTAAAATTTTGAGTTCCGGGTTTTCGACTATCTTTGTCAAGTTTTTTCAATACATTTTCTATTTTTCTTTCTGCTGCCAATTTCCCTTGTTGAATAGGAATATTTAGCTTTCTCCATAGCAATTTAGTTTCTTCAGCCACAATTGCAATCCTCTCCTTTCTACTTTTCACATTTGATGACAAACTTTTAAATCGATCAATGATACGCTGTTCTGTTAGCATCTTATTCATTTCACTAATACTTTTAACAACAGTAGTACATTTTCTGGAAGTTTTAGCTTTTTCAAACCTTACTAAATTTGATTCCCAAACTTTCTTATTCTTGTTTGAAGCAACTCTATTTTTGGACATAATGTTCAAAACACAAGATAACAGTTTGACAAAGTTAAAGAAGACAATTCCGGTTATATACAAAAAACCAATTATAAAATGCTGAAGCACTTCCGCGCGGTCCAAAAGGGTTCAAATCGAAAATTGCAGTTATTAAAAGTTTCAGTTATCTCGTAAAGAAATCTGTAGAATTTATGATGTTTGTGATCACAGTCGTATATTGAGTAAGATTGGGTTCTCTATTATATTTCTAATTTATAACTCACTAAAAAGATAGGAAAAATTATTTTCAGCTTGAGGGTGATCTTTTTTGACAATTTACATAAAAAAAATATATTTTATGTTTATAAATATAATTTCTCCACTCATGGGGAATAAAAAATTCTTAAATTTTTTTTTTAGTCATACCCCTAATATATATATATATAAATATATATATATATATATATATATATATATATATATATATATATATATATATATATATATATATATATATATATATATATATATATGCTATGAAGAACAGTATGAAATATTTAAATTGACATCATTAGAAAAAAGAAAGGGGGAGGGGGAGGGGGAGATAGTAATAGTATATTACAAAATATAATATTTATAAAGCAGATTCATAGAGACATTTATAAAGCAGATTAGAAGTAGCTATTAATTAAAAATTTATACCTAACAACATGAAATAAAAATTAAAGGATATGTAAAAAAAAAAAAAAATTCAGAAATAAGATCACACTCCTTTGAGAAATAGAATAAATGGAACAGCTTAATAAGTCAGCTGTTAATGATACTAGTTTCAATAATTTGAAAAAAATAAAAAAATTCAATAAATTTGAGAAAAAACAGGTCTACATAAAAGTACACTTTATTACAATTTCTTATTGTTTAATATTTTTGCTGTTGAAGCTTTTTTTATTTGTTTTTTATTTTAATTCACCTTCCCAATGCCAACAAGGCCACTGCAGTCGAGGAGGCTACTTTAGTTTGAGGGTTACAACCCTCTCTCAACTCTATAATTCCGAAACATGAACTTTGACAAACAAGGCTGCTGAGCAGAGAAACAAGTTAAGCATAGTACTACCAGGGACATGATGTGGATCGAACTAAGTAACGCATATACACTAACTTAAACATGTTAAAGCATTGTTCTCAGTTGAGAGATTCACTCACATGTGTAAAGTTCAACATTATATCATATACTAACCTATCTTTAACCAAATTGTCTATTATTCTGATCCATTTTGAAAACCTTTATCTTTTACTTACTTTTCACTTGGTACTTAACTTTTACTTGGCACAACTTCTTACAAGTTTACAAAATTTAATATCAAACAGCTATTATATGACGCAAAACAATAGTTACTGGACTTATTATGGGCCTGTATAGTCCTTAAAAATGTATAGTCTTTTCATTAATTAGAATAATAAATTGAAAATATTTCACAATAAAAAAGTTTTTATAAAATACAATTGTTTATTTTCTATTAGAAATATTTTTGAAAAGCTATTAATAAAACTATTCAATAATAAAAAAAAGAATCTGAAAAAAAACTCAAGGTGAAATTTTCAAATACATTTTTTTTAAACAAATATAAAACCTTCTCTGGCAAAGTCATCCAAGTGTCTTAGGGTTGTTGCCTCAAATCTTCTGTCCTCACTCAATCGCTGAAGTATTACTGTATCCTAAGATGATGATTTCAAAAATGGTTATATATCTAAGATAATTATACTTTTATAAAATTTAATATAATATTTAAATGTCTGAACTTTCTAGAATAAAATTAAATAATATCTTATTGTGATACACGTACACATAGGGCTATTCTTGAACAAAAGCTTACATAGCAAGGGGTTCAAAAAGTGTAGTCTTTGTCACACTTTTTGAAAACTTCCTTTAAATTAATGCTTAGGAATAGGGAAGGAAGGGGATCTAGTTGCTGATTTACTTGTAACAAACTTTTTTTTTTTTAATCACATAATAATTTAACAAAATTAGTAAATAATATCATTTACAAAGTATAGTTGAATAGGCTGACAAAAAAGAAGAGTTGAAAAAAATATGGCCATAAAAACTGTCCTCCATATCTTGATTACACCCATACCCTCAGATGATATAAAGCCCTTGCAGTTTGCTATTTCTGTATGATCTCATCAATAACCTTTAACACAAGTCTAAGTATGCAAAGATATACATACACTGACTAAATAGGGAGAACATGCAAAAAGTGCAGTTACATTGACTAAGAGTTTGGGTTGGAAAATAAGTTTCTCCTAAAAAACTATAAAAATAAATGAGTGCAAATAATATTTACATTAACTACCCTTTTTAAAAAAACATTAAAAAAAAATAGCATAAGTAATCATTTCTAAAGAATTCTTTTTATAGGCAGTGTTTTTGATAACACGAGGTCAGACAGTCTAGGATGAGGTGCAACAATATCAACATGGTCATTACATCAGTACAAATGAAGCAGTGTGGCGGATTCTGAGCTTCCCAATCCACAAACATTTTCCAACTGATCAACATCTCCATGTTCACCTGGAGAATGGTCAGCAAGTTTATTTCCGGCAAGACAACGTGGCTCAACAGGCTGAAGCTCCACCTTGGACAACTTTGTCTGCATTTTTAAACTTTGCAAAAATGACGAATTTGCACAAACTTTACTGTATGTTAAGGTGCCGAAATACTACACATGGACTCCTGCAAAGAGATGGCAGCATCGACGACAAAGTACAAGAGATCCATAGCAAGATGTCTTCATGTCTCCAGCCATTGGAAGGGTTTACACAGCTCACTCCAACTTCTCTGAGTGTTATTACTTGTGCTTGCTCTTGTTCACAGTTCGAGGTCCAACATGCTTCGAGATGTTGAAGACAGCAGACGGAGTACTATGTCAGTCATACCAAGAGGCATGTTTGCGGCGTGGGTTACTTGAAGATGACCAACACTGACGTTATTGTCTTGAAGAAGCGGTTGTTTGTCAATCACCATTTAAAATTCGTGAACTCTTTGCCATCATTATTACATGCTGTCACCAATCTGAACCACAGGCCTTCTTGGATCAATACAAGAATTGGATGGCTGAGAAAATCCTCTTCCAAGGACAAAGACAACTCAATGATCGCTCATTACAATATATACCGTCAATGTACAATCAGGCCTTAATTCTCCTCGAGGACAAGGTTTTGCAAATGACTGGCTTGCATCTTCCAGACTTCCATGTCCAACCACCACAAAGACATGGCCCACAACAAGTCAGTCATGAGTTCCTGCAAGAAACATATAACTCGGACGAGATGAGGCGATATGTGTCTGAAAATGAGCCAAAAGTCAACAATGTGGCAGAGCAGCAAGCAGTTTACCAAGAACTGTTACAAAAAATCAATCAAGGCAATGGAGGTTTGTACTTTCTTGATGCACCTGGAGGAACTGGAAAGACAACTCTGATGAACCTGCTATTGGCCAAAGTCAGGAGTAATGGTGACATTGTACTTGCCACTGCTTCATCAGGTATAGCAGCTTTTTTTTTTTTTTTAGATTATTCACCTCCCCAAGGCCCGAGGGGGACCACTACAGTCGAGGAGGCTACTATTTTTTTGTGTTTTTTTTTTTTTTTTAGTGGTGCAACCCTCTCTCAACTCTTAATCTCCGAAACACGAACCTTGCAGAGCAAGGCCGCTGCGCGGAGAAACTAAGTTGAGCACGGTACTTCCAGGGACGTGGTAGGAGTCGAACTCCGAACCTCTCGCTTACAAAGCGAGCGCTCTTACCACTACCGCATATGACCACTACCGCATATGGTGGTTCGACCACCTTTTAGCTACACTGCTAAAAGGTGGTCGAACAGCGCACTCTACATTCAAGTTACCTCTTGATCTGAATCATGATGAGGTACCAGTGTTTAGAGTTAATGCCGAGTCTGCCTTGGGTGATGTTTTCCAACAGTGCAAGCTAATAATTTGGGTTGAGGTAACAATGATACACAAGCATGGTGTAGAAGCAGTAAATGACACACTCAAGGATTGTCTGCGAAATGAAAGGGTTATGGATGGAGTATTGTTTTTACTTGCTGGTGATTTTTGGAAAAGATTGCCAATCATACCACAAGGAATGGCTGCTGATGCAATTAATGCATGTCTCAAAGCATCTTCTACATTATGGCCTGATGTAAAACGAAGGGTCCTTACCACAAACATGCAAGCTCGAGTCTCAGGTGATCCTTCTGCACTGGAATTTTTGAGATAATGCTTGGTGAAGGCAGGGTACAACCTGATCAAGGTGAAAGAATCGGTTTTCTTGCTAATTTTTGCAACATGGTTAACTCATTACTTGAGTTAAAGAACAAGGTTTTCCCAGACATTCAAAGAAAGTATGCTGAAGCTCCGAATTTGTACTATGCCTGGCTGTGCAAGAGAGCGATTTTGACACCAACATACAGAGCTGTCAATGCAATTAATGCCAACCTGATCAATGAGATTCCGGGGCAGGTGCATACTTACACCTCAGTTGACACCACAACTGACATGGACAATGCGGTAGAATATCCTGTAGAGTTTTTGAATTCCTTAGAACCAAGTGGCATGCCATCCCACAAACTTGAACTTAAAGTCGATGCACCATTTATTCTTTTACGCAACTTGGATGCACCAAAACCGCCCAATGGAACTTGACTTGGCATCAAAAAGTGCATGTCGCGTGTAGTTGAAGCTGCAATTCTAGCAGGTTGTGAAAAAAGTGAAGATGTCTTTATTCCAAGAATCCCACTCATTCACGATGACAAGAACTCTCCTCTACACTTTAAGCACCTGCAGTTTCCAGTCCGAGTCTCTTTTGCAATGACAATAAACAAGTCATAGGGTCAGTCTCTGCAGGTTGTTGGCATCAACCTAGAAAAACCATGTTTTTTTCATGGCCAACTCTACGTGGCCTGTTCAAGAGTTGGATCACCTCAAAATCTCTACATACTTGCTCCAGAAAATAAAATAGTCAATGTTGTGTATCAGACTGCCCTCCAATAACAACAGACTGTACCTGTAGTATTTGGTAATTTTGTTAACCTTCATGTTTCTGTTCAGAATAAATAAGAATTTCATTTACTTAAATTTAAACAACTTAACTCACATTAAACACAATGAAATTTGAAAAAGATAAATTTGGTCAAGTTTAAGTGTGACAGAAACCCGCGAGAAGCGCCGGGTAATCCAGCTAGTTAAATATAATTTTCAATTCTCTCTCTTGTAAGACTGTATATAGACTATGCAACTTCAGTGTTGTATCCTTACTTAGAACAAGATAAAAAAATAATGGAAATGATACAACGTAAAGCAACATGAATGAAATGTCTTCAAGGGAAAAACTATGAAACAAGACTAACCTACTTTAAATTAACGACTCTTGAAAAAAGATGCAACTGTAATGACCTAATCCAATTTTACAAAATAGTAAAAAATATAGATAATATAGATTTAACTTTGGAACACCCATCTGATTTAATAGTTTCAAATACAAGAGGTCATAATATAAAGTTTCATAGACAATAAAAAATCCAAAGAGATACTATTTCTTAACAAATCATGTTATTTACAGTTGGAATAACTTAAATCAAAACATTGTAGGTTCTAAAACATTTAAAGAGTTTAAATCAAAGTTGGACTTTTTTTTAAACATAAATCGGCTGTTAAAACCTAGATTACCTAGGCTCCATACATTGTTATTGTACATGTACACAGTTATTATTAAATGTATAAAATATTTTATATATATAATTTAGTTTATTATTAGTATATTAAATATATAATTTAGTTTATTATCAGTAAATTTATAATTTAATAAATTTATACAAAATTTATTAAATTTATTAAAATTTTAATGTTAAATTGGCTAAAAAGAATGAAATAGTTTTGATTTTTTTTTTTTTTTTTTGCTCTTAATTATTAAATAAATGTTTAGAATAAAAAATATATTCAATTGTAGAGAATGTTGTAGAAAATCTCAATAAGATGATATTAAAAATAAAAAAATTATTAACTTAGTAAATGGGGCTTTTATTAACTAAGTGACCAATAATTTAAATTGTAGTTATCTAATTATAGATATTATATTTCAGTTGTAGACGGACTCATTAGATATGGTACCTATCAGGTAATTATTTGAATTGGAAAAAATATTATGTTAACTTGGTCAACAACTCATTTGATACATATTTTTTTAGCAACTAGAAGTTTGTGTTTATTTTTTTAGCAACTAGAAGTTTGTGTTTATTTTTTTAGCAACTAGAAGTTTGTGTTTATTTTTTTAGCAACTAGAAGTTTGTGTTTATTTTTTTAGCAACTAGAAGTTTGTGTTTATTTACATGTCAAAAAAGTGTAGTGCAAATTACTTTAACAGTTTTGTGTGGAGACAGTTTAGAAAATTCTCAAAAGAATGTTTTAGTCAACTGCAAGCTTTGATGAAGTTTTTACATGCACACAAGTAGTCACTGGATTTGAAAATACTTTTTGCTTGACATCAATAAAGTTGATCAATAAAAATCGCTCACTGATAGGATCTTAAAAACACCACTATCTCAACCTGAAACATCACCACCATCTCAATCTGAAATATCACCACCATCTTATCATATTTGACTTGCCTACTACCAACCTTCAATACTGTAGTAATTCCGACTATTTATAAAGAAATTCTGAAAGAGGTTAAAGGCAAGCTAAAAAACACTGTATTCTTGATTTTAATGATGAGCAGCAAATAGATCATGCAACAACAACAACAGCAACAACAACAGCACTAAACCAAATCAAGTGTAAAAAGTGCATAAGGTTCTTGGCAGAGCTTTGTCTTTACCAAAGGTTTAACTTTGCCAAACATGCAAACTAAAACAATATGCAAAAGTCATGAAGTTATATTGTGCCAAAAAGTGTTGCACAAATGACAACTCAACTCAACATTCAAAACTTCTTAACAACTCTACACCATTGAAGAATAAAAATTTATTAAATGTATTTTTTAACTGTTACTATTAGTTGCATTTCTTTTTAATTGAGTGTTTCTTTAATTACTTATTGATTTGCATATAGTGTGAGGGCAAAATAAAATTAAATTTAATACAAGTTAAATTTATATAAATTTAATAAACATAAATAAAAATTAAAATAATAAACTTTTAATATGTGAACTATAATTTTTTTTAAATTGGTAATTTATATTGTATCATTCATATTAATATCCTTCATACAAGCACATATGAGTTTTGACTCATATGTGCTTGTATGAAGGATATTGATATGACTTAATAATAAATATGACACAATAAAAAAAGCATAACTACTTACGGCTCCTTTGCAAAATATTTTTATCTTATTTTCTGGTGTTCTTACAATAACAGACATTCGCTTTCGAGTACTAAATTCAAATTGTCAAACATTTCATTTTTGTTTATAAAGTTATTTTTTGTACCTTTAAAAAAAAATTTAACCTGGTAAACTCAAGAACATTAAGGATTTCATATACTTCTTCTATTCCATTCTAAAAAAACAAAGGAAAACTAAAAGCTACCATAATGATGTAATAATAATGATGTGCGTAATAATAATGAGGTGAGTAGAACCAGTGAGGTGAATAGAAACAAAACTTTATATACATATATAACAATGCAATTGGAAATTTATTTATGTAGGAATTTGATAATAACTAGTTTTTTACTTGTTGACAACACTTCAAATTATCAGGAAAATGTGTTTTGTTTTATTTGGCTAGAAAGGTATTTTATTTTTAAGTTTAACAATCGACTTCATTTTGCTGTAATTTGAAGCTACTCTGAACTTGTCCTGTCAAACTATACTCTATGTACTTATGAAAAGATTTATTTTAGTTTTCTGTATGCTTTAGTTTTTGTTTTATATAATTTAAACTTAAAATTAATGAATCTTTTCTCTTTGTTGCTGAACCTTTGTTTGGTAGGCCTTAACCAAGTTGATTCTTAGGATTACTGTTAGTATACCACAAATATACAAACCTGTTTTTTTTTGTGTGTGTGTGGTTATGAAGGTTTAGGTGTGTTTAGGCTTTTGTGTGTGTGTGGTTATGAAGGTGCTCCTAGAAGTCCTTACAGCCTTATCACAGAGCACTGCGGAAGAGCATTTAACTAGCAACATTGGTAAGGAAGGTTAATTATTTGGCTAGAGCCAGCTTTGAACCTTGAACCTCTTGTTTCTGAGTCAGAACTCTAACCACTGCATCACGGCTGTTGGACAGGATACAAAAAACACTTAAAGCTATTAAGAATGTCATATATGATCTGAAAAAAAGTTTGAACTTACAAAAAGCCACAGAAAAATATGGTATACATCATAGAATATTATATAAACACTGGAAAAGAGGCTCTAATATGAAAAAAACTGGTGGACAAACTGCACTAAGCTCTAAAGTAAAGTCGTTTGTATACCAGCTCCAGATTTATAGTGCTTGGGGTATCCTATGGATTCTATTACACTAAGACTCCTACTCAAGGACTCTTTAAATTGAAGTGGGTAATGAATAAAGAAATTTAATAAAAACTTTGTCATGATTTTGTATAGGGTTTTTTAAAACTACACAAAGACAAGTTGATTATCAGAATGTGCCAAAACATCAAGCATTCAAGAGTTCCAGTAATGCCTAAAGCAATCAATGCTTACTTTGACAAACTGTTGAAAGAATTAAAGAATGTGTCTTTTTCAAATATTGTAAATTACAAAAAAACTAACCTGACTGGCGACCCAGGAAAATGTAAGGCTATAATAAGGAGAGGGACAAAATATCCAGGAAGAATGTTAAATTTGTTGAAAGGTCTGTCATGTTTTCAGCAGAACATCAAACATTTGTTATGTTTTCAGCAGGTGCAAATGGCAACATATTACCACTTTTTGGAGCATAAAGCTTTACATTTGCATCAAAGCTGGACAGAAGGACTTGAAATAGCACAATATAATACAACGAAATCTGGGTGGTTTGATTTGTTTTGCTTTGAGGATTGCATCTTAACAGCAGCTCTCCCATATTTTAAAAAATTTTATTGCCTATTCTGATATCAAAGTCTGGTTTTAAAAACATGTTTCATTTAAAAGCTGTAACAACTGTTACAAATTAAGAAATTTTTAACTCACCAAAAGTTTAAAAGGAAACAGACATGAATTTAAAGACTTGTTTCTACTCACTCCATTCTGCGGGGTGAGTAGAAACAGAGGGTTATTTTCATTCTTTTGTTTTTTGAAGAAATGTAGGAAAACAAAAGTATCAAAAACGATAGCGACATCACAGACATGAGTTTTGGGTTATAATTTGAATTTTTTTCTTATGTTGGATAAAAAAATTTCAATCTACATTTCAAAAGTGTTTCAATTCACCCCATTTTATGGTATTAAATATATAAACATTAGCGTATTAATTTGTAATTTTAAATAATACTTTACTATATTAATAATGACAGACGTTGGCGTCCTTGTATTGAACACAAACCCAAATTCAGATGCACCTTTGACTAAAGCTCCTTCATCTAAAGATTGAATGGAAAAACTACAAAAAAAGAAAATAAAATTTAAGAAAATTAAATTATAGAAAATTTTACCTGGAGACGCTGATTGATAAATAATTTTACTCGGATTTTCATTATCTCTTTCAGGAACAACAGTGTGACAGACTGAAAGTAATGTGAAGAACTCTCTGATGTATCCAGATGAATCCTATATAAACATTTTTTTTATTGGCTGAGTATTGCAATTAAATTCTTTCAAATAATTTATTAGCAGTTTTGTAAATTTGTTTCAAATTTTGTAATGTTATAATCATAAGGATGGCTTAAAATTAAGGCTACAAAAGTAAAGATTACAAATTCATGCCAGCCTATTTATATAACTTGATCATATAGGACCAAGACTATTGTAAACATAACTTCTAGAAACTTTCAAATTAATAAATATCTTTTAAACTATTAAACAACTTTGTAAGTTTTTTATTCATACCCGATTTTCATAATCATCCTGAAGTTTCTGATCTGTTAACTCCCCACTTTTTGCACTATTACAAATAATATACATACAAGGTATTAAAATAATATACATACATGCATACATACGTACATATATACGTATGTATGTACATACGTACGTATGTATATATGTATGTATGTATATATGTATGAATGTATGTATGTATGTATATACGTATGTATGTACATACGTACGTATGTATATATGTATGTATGTATATATGTATGAATGTATGTATGTATGTATGTATGTATGTATGTATTTATGTATGTATGTATGTATGCATGTATGCATGTATGCATGTATGCATGTATGTATGTATGTATGTATGTATGTATGTATGTATGTATGTATGTATGTATGTATGTATGTATGTATTGATGTATGTATGTAAGTATGTATGTACTTACATATACACATAAATACATATATACATACATGCATATATACATACATACATAAATAAAAAATTAATACTTGAAAAATCATGTTATCAGAACTTTCAAATACACAAAATGCTGTATATTTCTATATATGTTAAAATTATCTTTATTATATATATTGACAAATGATATTATCACATAATCATCATCGCCCCAGTTAAGACCATTGTCATTCCTGTTATATCTAGTAATTTCTGTTGCAACCGTTCAATTGGAAATTTCCTTGACAAAATTTGAAATGCTCAGTTAAAGCTGAATTTCTTCCTTTACCTCTTTGTGCACTTGTTTGATATTGACATACACAAGACAATATCTTTACCCTGTTTCACTAACATAACAATTGGCATAAAAGCACTCAAATTTATAAACACAAGAATGAGAATTAACCGGCAGTGTGGGTTTATTTTTAGAACTAAAAAGGTTTTAGAAATTTTTTGAAAATTTAAACGTAATACGGACTCTGCTTTTTAAAAGACTGTTCTTAATATTAAGCTGATTCCAGGGTAAAGACGAAACTTTTTGGAGACTTCTATAGAAATGTTGGAGATTTCTATAGAAATGTTGCTTTTTTGTAAGATCCTTTTTGTTGCTGACACTTTATTTTGAATATTTGGTTGCTTTTTTTAAAGATTTTTCCTCTCATAGCCATTTTTAACAAATCACTAAGAACTTATTAACTTTTAAATACATCACTAAGAACAACTTATTAACTTTTAAATACATCACTAAGAACAACTTATTAACTTTTAAATACATCACTAAGAACAACTTATTAACTTTTAAATACATCACTAAGAACAACTTATTAACTTATATAAGATATATACTTAGATATAAAACACATATAAGACAACTTATCATCAATATTAATCATAGTAGACAAAAGTAATACTTTATGGGTGAAACCAATGAAGACACCATTGTTTTAGGGTCATGGCATGAATTTAAGTGTTTGCGATTGCATTTTTGCTATGTATTTTAAAACTATATGTACCTGTTTTGTTATTAGTAACTAAAATAACAAGATAGTTTAATGCACTGGCTAAGTCGCCACAACGGTCTTAACTGGGAAGATGATGATTGTGTGATGAATATTATGTGGTTGTTTTTTTAATTTAACATTATTCTTTTTATTTGTTCCATAAAAATAGAAAAGATCATTTTTTTTTATTCAGAAAAAAAATGCTAATGATCACAAATAAGGCAAAGGGTAAAACTGAGAGGACCTAAGCTTATTTAAGCATTTTAGATGCCTGTTAAAAAAAATTCCCAATATTTTGTAGAATAATAAAATACAGAATTTTGTAGAATAATAAACAGAAACACAGTAACAAATATATTCTTGGCCAACACCCTGTACATGTATAATTAAAATATTTAAAAGTATATTTAAATATATAAAAAAAGAAAAAATAATTCATGTCACATTTAAGTTATACCTATAGACAAATCCAGCTATTGAGAGTTTACGAAGCTCCATAATGTTGCATGTTAATGTGCCTGTTTTGTCTGAAAATATGTATTTTACCTATAAAATAATTTTATAATGCAAAATTTTATGCAAGACTGTGCGCTATACTCATTTTCTTTATTTAGTTGAATTCTATACCTGGCCTAACTCTTCATTCAAATTTGAAGTCCTTGCCATTGCAGGAGTATCATTAACTTCATAGTACATATCTAAATCCTAAGAAATTAGATTACATACTTATATATACATATATATATATATATATATATATATATATATATATATATATATATATATATATATATATATGTGTATATATATATATATATATATTTATATATATATATATATATATGTATATATATATATATATATATATATATATATATATATGTATATATATATATATACACATATATATATGTATATATATGTATATGTATGTATATATATATACATTCATATATATATATATATATATATATATATATATATATATATATATATATATATATATATATATATATATATATATATATATATATATAGTATATATATATATATATATATATATGTATATATATATATATATATATATGTAAATATATATATATATATGTATATATATATATATATATATGTATATATATATATGTATATGTATGTATACATATATATATATATATATATATATATATATATATATATATATATATATATATATATATATATATATATATGTTTAGTCAAAAAAAAATTTTTTTAACAAATATGAGTAAATGTTCCAGGTAACAAAAGAAAAACTATTCAAACTAAGATGAGTAAAATATATTTATGAGTTAAATTTTGACAAATATTTAAAAAGGCACAGAAGGCCTTTCATTAAAAATCTTCATCTGTGTATGAGATTTACAAAACTATAAAAAACACTTTATATTGAACTTCCTATAAAAAGTTTAAAAAGGAAGTAATTAAGGTTTATATAAAAAACTATAACTAACAAAAATATAGCATAACTTGATAATTGTTGATAAGGAAAATTTTAAAAGTAATGTAAAAATAATTACTTCCTGTTTATATGTTCATTGTATCATGTCCCTGTTTATGTCGATGAGCTTCATAAATAAGAAGTAAATTCTCATTTGAGAGTTTTAACATTGGAAATAATTTATAAAAAGGTTTATTTTTATGGCAATTGAAAACATGCTGATCAAATTTATCTGAACCAATAACTGTTCTGCATGTGTAGATGTGTAGATTAGTTCTTAACCTAAGGGTTATTAGTTTTACCAATGTATGTTGTTTTTCCATCACATCCTTACATAACTTACAACGTTTTGATACGCATTTTAAAACCTCGCATTCATCGTTAACAAAAACTGGTTTCTTATTAAAACTTGATGTGCTAATGTGTCTTAAAATATTTTTTGGTTGGCGTTGTGATAGTACAATAGAAGTGTTTTTATAAACTGAGAAATACTAGTATAAAGAAATACTAGTATAAAGATTAGAAATCATGAGAAATACTAGTATAAAGATTAGAAATATCAACACTGTATAAAGTAGTATTTTGGTACTCCATATTATTAGGTTGTACTCTAATGAAATACCAATCATTGATATATGTTAATTTTGGTACAAGAGGTGTCATAAACTAGGTTTAGAAGCAATTAAATTTTGGATAAGTAAATTACGTGATGATATACCTATCAGATTTTTGGAAGCTTTTATTTTAGAAAGCGTGAATCTTATTTTAAAGAACAATAATTTTACTTTCAATAATGAGTTTTTCAATCAACTAATCGGAACAGCTATGGGAACAAAAATGGCTCCACCATATGCTTGTTTAGTAGTAGGATATCTTGAAGAAGTGAAATTATTTCCTAAAGTTTTACCAAACTTCTTTAATAAAATTGAATGCAAAAATATTCAAAACAATTTCAAAAGATACATGGATGATGGTTTTGTCGCTTTATTAAAATCAATTAATGTTAACTTGCTGTTAAAGTGTCACAATTCTTTACACCCCGATATCAAATATACAGAAGAACAATCTAAAACTTCATATACGAAAACCACACAACATTATTGAAACAGATATTTTTTATAAACCTACAAATTCCCATGACTATCTAAATTACAAAAGCCATCACTCTAAACACACAAAGGAAAATATACCTTTTATATTAGCTAAACGGACCATTTGTTTTGTATCTAATCCAATAAAAATGGAAATCAGACTTCAACAACTAAAAAATTTTTTAGTTTAATGCAATTACCCAGTAAAAATCATTAATAATGGAATTTTTAAAGCTCGACTACAGGGACCAGCACCTCAAAAAAGTGAAAAGAACAAAATTATACCTTTTCTAACTACAAATTTTGAAAATATCAATTTTGAAAATTTGTTAACTACTCTACATGGTATTTTGAAACTATCTGTTTAAGACAATAAATTAAAATCAGTTTTTGAAAACACTTCTATTGTACTATCACAACGCCAACCAAAAAATATTTTAAGACACATTAGCACATCAAGTTTTAATAAGAAACCAGTTTTTGTTAACGATGAATGCGAGGTTTTAAAATGCGTATCAAAACGTTGTAAGTTATGTACAATAAATCTTCAGTTTGTTAACCATTTTACCACATCATCTGGTAGAGTATGGTACATTAAAACTTTAATATCATGTAATTCAAAAAATATTATTTATTTTCTATCATGTAATGGATGTGATGGAAAAACAACATACATTGGTAAAACTAATAACCCTTAGGTTAAGAACTAATCTACACATCTACACATGCAGAACAGTTATTGGTTCAGATAAATTTGATCAGCATGTTTTCAATTGCCATAAAAATAAACCTTTTTATAAATTATTTCCAATGTTAAAACTCTCAAATGAGAATTTACTTCTTATTTATGAAGCTCATCTACATAAACAGGGACATGATACAATGAACATATAAACAGGAAGTAATTATTTTTACATTACTTTTAAAATTTTCCTTATCAACAATTATCAAGTTATGCTATATTTTTGTTAGTTATAGTTTTTTATATAAACCTTAATTACTTCCTTTTTAAACTTTTTATAGGAAGTTCAATATAAAGTGTTTTTTATAGTTTTGTAAATCTCATACACAGATGAAGATTTTTAATGAAAGGCCTTCTGTGCCTTTTTAAATATTTGTCAAAATTTAACTCATAAATATATTTTACTCATCTTAGTTTGAATAGTTTTTCTTTTGTTACCTGGAACATTTACTCATATTTGTTAAAAAAAATTTTTTTTGACTAAACATATATATATATATATATATATATATATATATATATATATATATATATATATATATATATATATATATATATATGTATACATACATATACATATATATATATACATATATATATATATATATATACATATATACATATATATATATATATATATATATGAATGTATATATATATACATACATATACATATATATACATATATATGTGTATATATATATATACATATATATATATTTATATATATTATATATATATATATATATATATATATATATATATATATATATATATATATATATATATATATAGTTAGTGTTAGTATATATATATATATATATAGTGTATATATATATAGTTAGTGTGTGTATATATATATATATATATATATATATATATATATATATATATATATATATATATATAGTTGCACATGATTTTAATTTTACAAATCCTTGTTCATATGGCGACAAGATATATATATATATATATATATAATCATGTGCAACTAATCTTTTAAAGGTGCTAGATATTATTACTTAAGTGCTTAGTGATGGATGTGTTGCCATGCTGATTCTCTTGGATTTTGAGCGAAGTTTGTTCAGATTGGATTGATGTGCTAAACGGTGTGCCCCAAGGCTCTGTTATTAGACCACTTTTCTAATCTTTATCAATGATATGCCAAAATTTGTCGGAAATTATTGTAAATTGTTTGTTGGTGATAGTCAAATAATTGCTAAATTAAAAAGTGTTAATGACTTTGCTCATGTTCAGACTTACTTAGATTTTTTAAATGAGTGATCTAACTGTCTAACTGTGGTATATGGATTTCAGGATCAGCAAGTGTAAAGCCTTAAATTTTCATGGCAGATCATTGTATCTCAATAACTCTATTTATATGGTCGAAGATGCTGGAAATCAATTAGAGAATGTCTTTGTTGAAAGAACACTCAGAATTTATATAAAAAACAAGCTTAAATGGACCGACCAAAATAAATCAAGCAACACTAAAGACTAATATGGTTTTAGGAATGGTTAGCAGAACCTTTAAAAAATGGAATGTGGGTATGTTTCCCAAACTTTACACAGCTTATGTTTGTCCTCTGCTTAAATAATACGCACCGGTTTGGAATCCATTCTTTAGGAAAGACATTTAACAGCTTGAACAGGTACAGAGGCGTGTTACTAAGTTACTGTTGCAGTTGTGGGACCTGATTTATAAATCACGCCTTGGTAAATTGGGTTCAACAACTTTATATGAATGCAGAATAAGAGGTGACTTGATCTAATATTTTAAATGTTCCAAGAAATTTAATATAGTTAAGTGGCAAAATCCTACTCTCACCCCATTAACAGCCAATGACGCAGTTGGTGGTCTACACGGTGCGAAATACAGAACCACAGAGAGATTACTAGGAATTCAGTCAGGCATAACTTTTGTAGTAACAATTGTGTAGTGCCTTATAGGGAACAGTCTACTAGATTTTATTGTTGCTTCAGAGTCAATTGGCCATTTCAAAAATAATTATGAAAAATGGTTTAATTCAATTGTTTGTCGGTCTACTATAACTGGGTTTTTATTTTTGTTTGTTTTGTTTTTCAACATTTTCACTTCCAACAAGACTGTAAGCAACCAATATTAGAGTTGGAAGTTACTGGAAGAGAAAATATGAAGTTTATAGAGCAAGATAACAAATAAGTATTTTGGAGCATTTAGTAACAGTTACATTAAAAGGATGAGAATTGAATGACAAATAACACGAGAATTAATTTAAGTAAAGTATTAATTATTTTAGCTTTTTCTAAACTAATTTATCAAGTTTTTAGGGGCTTTTGCATAATTATTTAAAATATATCGCACAATATTTTATGATGATTATCTGGGGTAATTTGGCATATGTTGGTTGTTTTATCAGCAAAAACTAAAATATTAGGACTTGATTTTATATTATTTTTGTCTAATTTGAGTTCTTTTTGGAAATCATTGTTAATATTTCGAAATTTTCTTGATGTCACATTTAACCTCTCGGAAAATTCTTATAGGACTTATAAAAAACCTAATGATGAATTATCGTATATTATATGTTTTTTTTTTTTTTTTTTTTTTTTTTTTTTATTCACCTCCTCAAGGCCAAGAAGGCCACTACAGATGAGGAGGCTACTTAATAGTGGTTATAGCCCTCTCTCAACTCTATAACTCCGAAACACGAACCTCGTCGAACAAGGCCGCTGCGCGGGGAAACAAGTTGATATGTATATAATTAATATAAATTCAAATCATCCCCCTCAAATTTTAAAACAAATTCCCATTTCAATTAACAATAGACTAAATCAAGACTCTTCTAATGAAAATATTTTTAACTCTTCCAAACACGTGTATAAAGATGCTCTTAAAAAAAGCAGATTTAAAAATTACAAGCTAAAATTTGAAAAAAAAATTGCAAAAAAGCAAAATAGAAATATAAATTGCACAAAAATTTTAACAGAAACACTATTAAAATGAGCTATATCTCTACGAAAATTATTGAAATAATTATAAAAGGCCACAATTTTGCATTGATTAATAAAAATAAGTTTCTTAAAGAAAAAAATACTGAAAATTGTTATTGTAAGCAAAAAATTGACTGCCCTATGAATGGCAAATGCTTATCAAAAAATATCATTTACAATTGTTTCCTCACAAAAAAACCCTGATAAACAATATATTGGCTTAATCTAGGGTAAACGTAAAAAACCTTATGAGAACCAACAACAATCTTTTAAACATAAAAAATACTCAAAAGAGACTATATTGTCAAATTATATTTGATAACTAAAAGAAAAAAATATCAATTTTAAATTAAACTGGTCTATTCTAAAAACTGGGCCTACCTTTAATAACATTACCAAAAAATGTATTCTATGTTTACAAGAAAAATTTGAAATTATTACTTATTTGGATCAAGAAAATTTACTAAACAAAAAATCTGAATTTATTTCTTAATGCAGACATGAAAATTAGTACCTTTTAAAAAATTATAAAAACAAATTTGTAAAATTAAAAAATTATAAAAACAAAAAAAAAAGTTATAAAAACCAGACTAAAATAATCCTAATTCTAAAGAACTCCTTTCATGATTAATTTTTTTATTTTAACGTAATTTACTTTTTAACTTATTCAATTTGTCAAAATCAATTTTATGCCAATAACTAAAAAGTTTTTATCACATCTTATGCATTATTGGGCATTAGTTTTCAACATTATTTTTAATTCCTCCCATAAAAATCTGATAGGAGAGAGATCTTGTGATTGGGGAAGCTAAATCATTTTATTTAATATTTGACCGTTCTTGAACTCAGTCAAATAACTTTTCTAAACAATTTTTTTTTAATTTTTTTAAGAAATTGTTTTAGATTTTTTAAATCTAAAACAATTTCTTGAAAAATATGTTTTAGATTTAAACTTCAAGTTATTTTCTTCTGAAAAAATGAATAGCTTCTCATTAACCCATTTTTCCGAAGGTATAGCATAATTTTTTAAGTGCAAGTTTTTTAAGTGTAAACTTTTTAGGTGTAAATTTTTTAAGTGTGAAGGTATAGCAAAATTTTTTAAGTAAACTACTTTTGTCATTACTCCATCTATTTTCACCAGTGGCATTCTAACAGCCCCACACCTTAACACTACATCCACCATGTTTTACAGTCAATAGTACACATTATCATAAATTCAAAGATTTCTTTTTTGCAGACAAACAATCTTATCTTGAAACCAAAGATTTAAAACTTTGACAAGTCTGTCTGCGACTACAGTCATTGATGGTCCATTTTTTATGTAGTTTTGCCCACTTTAGCATATTTGTTACTCTTATGATCTTTATTAAAGCATTTTAAACAAAATACTTTTTTTTTAAAAAAAGTTATTCAAATAGTATTAACTTTTTTTTAAAAAAAAGTTAATACTATTTGAATAATTATGAACAGTAGTGTGTGTATATATATATATATATATATATAGATATATATATATATATATATATATATATATATATATATATATATATATATATATATATATATATATATATATATATATATATGTATATATATATATATATGTATATATATATATGTATATATATTAGTGATGTGCGAAATTCGAAACTTCGATTGCAAATTTGAAACTGACTTTTAGTTTTGTTTCGAATCGAACTTTTTTTTTAGTTTCGAATTTTCGAAGTATAGTATCTTTGTTTCGAAGCAAACCCAAAGTTAATCGAATTTTATTGTTTAAAAGTGAAAGAAAAAAGTTATACAGTTCCACAAAGGCGGATAGTAACGATGGTAAATGTCGAAGTATTGTCTGGGAATTTTTTAGTAGACAAAAAACGAATGGCAATAGAATTATAGGCATTTGCAAAATAGGAACATCCAAGTTACCTGTTCAGTGTCCAACTGGAGCAACAACAGGTCTTTATGCTCACTTACGTGCTGCTTATCCGAAAGCAAATAAATAGTGTGTAGCGAGAAATGAAGAGAATCGTAAAAGAAAACTTGCAGAACAAAAACTGAAAAATGAAAATAAGAAGCAAAGTAAAGTTGATGACCTTTTTAATAAGAAAGCACATTGGTCGTCAAGTCATCCAAATGCCATCACTATAACGAATTCGGTTGGTCGCATGCTTGCTCTAGACATGTTGTCATACGACTTTGTAGAAGGCAGAGGATTCAAAGAACTGATGAAATTAATGGAACCACAATATCTGGTGCCAAGCAGAACTACGTTTTCAAGATCAGTTGTACCTGAGTTATATTGTAGTGTAAAACAGAAAACCGCTAATGAAATATATCAAGATTTTGAAGATATTCCTTCATATTCATTCACGACTGACCTGTGGGCTTCGAGGGCGCAAGATCCATTTATTTATTTCTGTTGGTCATATGTAAGCCCTGAATTTGAGCTAAAGACATTTGCATTAGAAAACAAGACGAAAGCATTCTTGAATCTTTAGACAAGACTATTGATAATTGGGAGCTTCCTCGGACTGTTCCAATATATGCGTTGCATGATAATGGCAGTAATATGAAAAGCGCCATGAATCTCTCACAATCATTTTATGATCTTTCTTGTTTTGATCACACTTTACAATTAACCATCAATGATGCCGTGAGTGAAATTGATGGAATGCAGACTGTCCTTTCCAAAAGTCGTCGTATTGTGTCACATTATCACCATAGCTGCCAGGCTACACAGAACTTGCACAGAGAGCAGAAGCGATTAGGAAAGGTAGAAGAGAACTGATAATCAATGTTGCTACTAGGTGGAACTCGGATTACTTTATGCTGAAGAGATTATGCGAAGAAAAAGATCCTATATCTGCAGAGCTAGCAATAAGTGAAAAAATTGATAACTTGACTAATGCAGACTTGCTGAAGGCTATCACACAATTCTAGCTCCATTTGAACGAGCAAGTAGAGAATTATGTGGCAAGAACTACCCAACATTGTCTATGAAAATTCCGGCTTTGCATGGCTTAAATCAGCAATTGCAGCGATTCATCAATGATCCTTCACATAAGGGTTGTGGTGTACTTATTGCTCGAAAATTAAAGTTAAAACTAGACCGACGATTTCCGCAATTCATATCAGCTTTGCCTGATGCAGCATGTACATTTCTTGATCCACGCTACAAATCCATCTTCTTCTCTGAACAACAGCAAGCTACTGTTGTAGACAGTCTTCATCAGTACTCTAAGGAATTCCGATCTCGTGGCGGTACTGGTGTTGGTGGAGGTGGACATTGTGCCTTGAGCGATCATGACACGAACTTAATTCAAGGTACAATTCCAAAACTATTATGTTTTATGTTACGTGATTAACACAGATTAAGACTTGATGGTAATGGTAATGGCCTGCAGTTCTGATTTAACTATCAGATTTACTGCATTGTGGTTTAATTTAATTACAGATGAATAATAAAGCAATAATGCATAGGTTTTCATTTCTGTTTGCTATTTTAGTTTTACATCTATTTATATTATATAATACTTTGTAGGAACATCTGCTAGTGCTGGTGCTCCCACTCCTGCTTTTAGAAGTGCTGGTTCAGGTCCTGGTCAGACATCAGCTGCAGCCTCCAAGCCAAGTAGTTTATGGGATGACTTCGACAGCATGCTTACAACAGCAACTGCGAATAGGATGCTGCCAGTTGATGATGCAGCTTCTGTGCAAGAGGAGGTCAGAATCTATATGATTAAACCTCCTATTGGAAGGAACGCCAATGTACTTGATTAGTGGAAAGTTAATCATCACCATCTGCCGAAACTCTCAAGAATAGCGAGGGCACAATTGGCTATTCCAGCAACTTCTGTAAATTCGGAGAGATTGAACTCGACGTCTGGTAACATTGTTACAAGAAGGCGATGTAATCTACTCTGCGAGCATGTGGCTGAACTAACTTTTATTCATAAAAATTTGTAGTATAGCACATAGCAGTAGCGTACCGAAGCCAGACTGCCCTGCCAGCCACAGTCAGTACAGTACACTGTAGATTAAGGCTTCGGACTTTCTGGAACAATTGCCTATGCATGTACTACTACTTTACATAACTGTATAGCATTTGCATTCATTATAGCATTTTACTTTTACTTGTATTGTATTATCTGTTAAACTATAACTGTAAATATAACACTAGTCCTAGTCTTTATTCTATGCACTGCATGCAAGTACTTGACTTGATTTTTTTTAACTTGAATTATTACACATTGTAATTGTATTGTATGATACTAGTCTCATTTGATTTCATTCACTTTTATTTGACTCTAGAGTCTAGTCTGTGTTGCTTAGTATTTTGTTTACATTATAAAACTGCAATATGATTGGTTATTAAATATAAAATGTATGTTTCATTTCTGTTCTGTGTTCTGTCACACACTATAAATTATTACTATTTAAATACCAAATTTCAATATCAGTGCAGCGTACTTTCGAATCGAATTCGAACGAAAGTGGCTAAGTTTCGTTTCGAATTGTTTCGAAATTAAAATCCTAGTTTCGCACATCACTAATATATATATATATATATGTATATATATATATATATATGTATATATATATATATATATATATGTATATATATATATATATATGTATATATATATATATATATATATGTATATATATATATATATATATTTATATATATATATATATATGTATATATATATGTATATATATGTATATATATATATATATATATATATATATATATATATATATATATATATATATATATATATATATATATATATATATATATATATATATATATATATATTGTTAGTTCTTTGGCCTCAAAATTTATTTATAAAACATGATTTATAAAAAATATTTCAAAATATTTTATACTTTTAACTTACGGAGTTAATGAGCATAGCTTGCATAAACTTCACAACCTGTGAAAATAATTTAAAAGCATAAAAATCTACCATTACTCTTACCATACTAAAAAGTCGAGTTTTCAGGAAAAACAAAAAGTACCTCTAAAGTAACAGGCAAACTTATAGGTATTAAATTGTTGTACAAAATAAAAAATGTAAGAAATGTGAATCCAAAGTTTTGTTCCTTAAAATCTAAAATAAAATAAAAATTTTAAAGTTAAGTCTTATTTGCTTCATTAAGCTATTACTTTTAACAACGACTCCTTAAAATAGGAGTAGTAAACCAGGTGCAATCTGCACTAAAAAATAACCAATTGTGCATTTTAGTGCAACCTGTACTAAAAATTACCCAAAAGGCAAACTATACTTCAAACTTTAAAATAAGGCAGAAATAGCCAAAAAAAACTAAGTTGTTAATTGTAGAGAATCTAATATTGATATGCTAGGTATCAAAAACCAGAATACTGGTTGATTTTTTTATTGTTGAATACCGGTATTAAAAGATTCCAACAACAGCATTTGAGTATTTTAATAAATGTTTTTTAAAAATCAATATTAAAATGAAAACTGTATCTTTTAACTTTATCATAAGAAAACATGTTGAACTCATTACTACATTTAACTCATTATTACTCGCTTTTTAAAAGAATTATAAACCCAATTTTCTTTAAAACAATGTGTTAAGTGTTCTTTATTCTTATGTACTAGCTTTTTTTAGTGCAAGAATGATCTAATAAAAATGTGTTTACATTCCCATTTAATAAAGCCAATATATTTGAATGTTTAAAATATTTTTTGATATTGAAATATTTACTTAACTCCACTTTAGTTTAAAAAAACTGAACTTGAATATTGAGTTGATAAGAGTATGACGTTTACTCCTCATTCAAAAACGGAGATAAAAATTTGGTTTTATTTTTTGTTATCAAAGAGAAAAAGGACATAAAATGTAAGAAACAACTGTTTTGATACACATATTTAAAAACGAAACATGTCACATCATCAAAATAAGATGTTATTGAACTTGCTGGTGAATTGTAAAAACAACTTGTTGATTTAAAACTTGATATACTCTAAAAATTCCTACTAGACCTACTAGTATACTACTAACTATTCCTATAGACTCTAAAAATTCCATAATATTTAAAATCATTTGAGCTTGGATAATCAGGATGATTTAAACTAATAAAAAAAGCAAACTTTCAGTCAAAGACAAATGCACATCAAAATATTTTTAACATACAAAAATTTGTTTTATTTTCAGCTTTTTTTTTTTTTTTGGTCAAGTTCATTTAACATTTGTGTTATATAAATTGAATCTCAGTTTTAGGTCTTATTGTTGCCATTATTTTAATATATATTACTATATACAGGATTTTAGAACTTAATTAAATAAAATTAAATTTTAAAACTTTTATAAAAAATACATACATTTGTTTATCAGTTTTTAAATAATAAAAATAATTGATTGCTTATAAATTTTACACTTATATCATAAAGTAAACACTTTATTCTTGGATAATCTTGATATTTAATCTTCTTGATTATAGTTTTTTATAGTTTTACAAGATTTCTATCAACTGCTTTCTTGTTCTTTAAACTTTCTTTTCTCTTTGCTTTCTGTTAATCCCCAACATAAATAGTGGTTGCTTGCAACCCGTTAACTCCTAACATAAATAGTGGTTGCTTGCGGCCTTGTTTGGAGTAAACTTATTTTAAAAAAATTAGCCATTGAATCACTTTATCACAAGAATACAATGATTAAAATTATGTTTGACAAGCTAAGTGAAATTTATCATTGAGAAAAAAAACTTCTTAGTGGATTAAAATATCACTGGAAGAAGAACGAAGTTTAATTTTTTTTATCTGCATAAAGTCTTAAAGATGATAACACAAACCTAATAAATTTTAATTTAAAATGAGATTTATCATTTTACTGTTGTAAATCAGAAATAATTTCAAAAGGCAGCTATTAAGAAACAAGCTCAAGAAATTATTCACTTTGAGGTTAGTGGATCTGAGGCAATAAATTCTGAGAAATTAATAAAAAAAACATTTGTAAACAAACTACAACAATGCCAGGAATCAACAAAAATGCAATAACAACATAATTAAAAGGCTAAAAAATAAAATGAGACTATTTGAAGATAAAGGTGTGCAAGGGAAATATCTCCAACAGGTTTACGTTTTTCTTTTAGCAGTTATGCCAACTAGCATTAAATACAAAAGAGTTTTTTTGGCTGCTTTATTGTGTAAAAACAAAAATAATTAAATGAGTTTTTTAAAAATCAATAAAAGTAAATAAATTTACAAATTATGAAGGAACTATTTGATAGAACTTTTATCTCTTTTATTTTATCTTTTATCTATTTATTATTATTATATAATTCCATTAAAATTTTTAAAAAACCAAAAGTTTTCTCGTCTGCACTGCAACTTGTTTAAAGTTACACTAACTTTAAACAAGTTGCAGTGCAGACGAGAAAACTTTTGGTTTTTTAAAAATTTTAATGGAATTATAAAATAATAATAAATAGATAAAAGATAAAATAAAAGAGATAAAAGTTCTATCAAATAGTTCCTTCATAATTTGTAAATTTATTTACTTTTATTGATTTTTAAAAAACTCATTTAATTATTTTTGTTTTTACACAATAAAAATTTAAACAACTTTCTTAAATACCAGTATTTTAGTATTATATTTCTATAATAAAAAATACTAGTCTTGATTTTCTGGGCAGAAACAGATACACTAGTTAATGACTTGTGCAACCATTAACTAGGATAACTAGTTAGAAGTTGTTTAAAAAATAGAATCAAGTATTGAAATTAAATGCTTTAGTTAAAACTTAAAGAAAAATGCTAGTCTAATTTCTGATAAAACTCTTAATCAACATGCATAACAGATTAAATAGATTTATATTCGACTCAACATTTATTAAACCAAATCAGTTTAAACTGATTTGGTTTAACAGATGTTTAGGCAATTCAAATACACATCAGCAACAAATTAAAAAAATATGGCTAAAGTTGCTGCTGTTTTTAATAAACTTTTAATAAAGGATAACTAAAAGAATGACAATATTATTTGTCCTTATGCTAACAACAAAATTCATTAAAACCAAAAACTAATGCCGTTTTGATCATATTCTATGATTCAATTATTAGTAGCTAATTTTTCTTTTTTTATTGTTTTAAATAGTTTGAGTAATTGAGTAAAATTTTAATTAGTTTAATATTAAAAGCTGTAAAAAAAAAAAAAAATAGAAGTTAATAAGCCAACTCTTTAAAAAAAAGTAATCAAGTAATAAAGTTGAAACTTAAATAGTTAAGTTAAAACTTATAGAAAAACCTAAATTCAATTTCTAATAAAGTCTCTTCTTAACCATATCATTTTTTAAATTTAATTTAAATAAGTAAAACTATCAGATGTTGCTTGTCAATTTATATGGTCAATTTATATGGTCAATTTATATGGTCAATATATATGGTCAATTTATATGGTCAATTTATATGGTCAATTTATATGGTCAATTTATATGGTCAATTTATACGGTCAATTTATATGGTCAATTTATATGGTCAATTTATATGGTCAATTTATATGGTCAATATATATGGTCAATTTATATGGTCAATTTATATGGTCAATTTATATGGTCAATTTATATGGTCAATTTATACGGTCAATTTATATGGTCAATTTATATGGTCAATTTATATGGTCAATTTATATGGTCAATTTATATGGTCAATTTATATGGTCAATTTATATGGTCAATTTATATGGTCAATTTATATGGTCAATTTATAAGGAAGAGTCTGCTGAAAACTACTAACAGATGTTGCAGATAATCTTTAATGAAAAACTTTATTTTTAAGAGCTAATAAAATTGTAAAATAATAAAAGATGTTTATTAACAGACTTGAAATTTCTAATTTCTAAATTAAATGTTTAAATTAAAATAAATAATCATAGTATTATAAAATTATATGATAAATAATAATATATTATATTAAATAATTATATTATACCAAATAATCATAAATAATTATATTATATTAAATCATCATATTAAATAATTATAATATTATAAAATTATTATTATAAAATTATAATAAATTTCTTTACCACAAGAAAATGTGACATCTCGATATAACTATAAATTAAATGTTTAAATAAAGAATTGTGTGATTTAGTTTGTAACATTAAATAAAAAATTAACTTAATAAAATTCTAAAAAACAATTTAATATTTTTTTGGAAGAGGACAAAAACAACTTTAAAACATCTAAATATATTTTACAAGTATAATTATTTTTTTAATAAAAATATCCCATACACTACAAAATGTATATTAAATAAAAATATCCCATACACTACAAAATGCATATTATATATATAATATATTATAATAGGTTTAACAGTACTGTTTTAATAAATTATTTACTTGAATTTTTTTCTTATTTAAAAATATTATTAAAAAATCTTGAATCTTTTAATGACATTTTTAAAAAACTTAATTTCAACTATAAAATTGAATTGCAAAATGATACGATTGTAAATACAATTTCTACTTTGTTTTTTATAGCAAATTATGGAAAAAATCTTGAGATAATAAAATATATGTTTTGAATAAAACCTCAAAAGAAATTTTCAAGTATTTTATTAGAATAAAGACTTATTACAATTTGGTTAAAAAGTTTTTTTATTAATGTTTTTTTAAATAAAAGAATTTTTTCCATTTATGAGTTAAATTTATAGAATTAAATAATAATTTTTTGTATTAAATAATTTGAAATAATATTTTTTTGGATTTGTTTTTATTACTGACCTCTCATTGAAATTATACAATCCATTGCAAAATTAACTAAAGCTGCCTCTTTTTATATATATTTTTTTCCTGATTTCTGGTTTTTTACTTATTTTAAAATCTAAGTTTATGATCTTCATTTTATGACCTTATTTATTCTTGTATAGAATGATGTTGTCAGCTTAGAGCTAGTTCTTCTAATGATAAACTTTCTCATTTAGATCCAAAAATGCATTCTAAATATAGCTGGACTAGTTTTCCCATTTTTGCAAAGTTAGATCTCTTTCTCTTTTTTTACAAATATTACTATGGTCATTTTTTGAAGGAGCTTTAACTTCTTGTTCTATCAACTAAAACTAAATCTTACACTGTATGAAATAAATAATGTATGCAAAGTTGCATACATTAACTATTTCATACAGTTGTTGCATACTGTTGCAAAGTTGCATACAGTAGCAGTTTCATCATGTTGAAAAAAAAATTTTAATTTCAAAAAACTCTTTTTTCCTTGAACATTGATGCTTTGGAAATCTCTCTAGTCTTTTATGTTTTCCTAACTTAGACAACAGTCTCACATCACAAGGTGAGGTGATTTAATTAAATCACGTCACCCCCATCCCACCCTCACCCCTTGTTAGTACCCTTTGGTGTTCATTGAAGTTTACCTTTTCTAGTTTGCAATTAGAAAAAATTTGTTTTCTCTAATTGCAAACTAAACTTTTTGTTGATGACATCTAATAAAAACACTTACAATCAAATCCAAGATACCAATCATGATGATCATCTATATTAAATTATAAAAAAATTGGTTACTTTTATAATCTATAATAACAATAGGTTACTTTTATAAACTATAATAATAAATTAAAAATAAAACTATTTATCAATGATGTAGTGGTACAAATTGATGCTATAGTGTAGGTATATAATGATGTTACATATATATAGGGGTTCAAGCAAAAAATAAAAGCAAGTGAAACTGTAATGGAAAGTTTAAATAGTGGATTTGATCGAAAGGAAGCAATTCAAAAACGTATTTTTGCTGTATTAGCCCAATTTGTGGTCCCTAGTATCATAATGAGACCATTTTGCGGTCCCTAGTAATGAAAAAAATCTTGAGAATCCAGATGTCTACATTTTATTTATACTTAGTTGAAAAATATAGTTTGAAGTAAGCAATGATTTTTATAAAATAAGATCCTTGCTGAGTCACACAAATAAAATATTTACTATGTCATACAAAAATTTTAAATACCTGTCCATTTTTTATTTCCTATTGCACTGAAAAGTGCTAAAACTAATAATAATCCAAACAAGAACAATATTTGAATGTTTGTTTTTCTATCAACATTTGATCGTTTAATTGGTGCAGCAGTGGCATTCTATAAATATTTAAAACAAATTTGAAACAGTTTGAGATTAGATTAGAAAATTCAGAACAAAATAATATGAAAGTCAAAAAAATTTTATGAAAATTGAACGAACAACTTATAAAAGTTTTACAAATTTTAAAAGAAATTTAATGTTATAACAATTATGAATAACTTGTTATTGCTAAACTCTCTTGAGAAATATCGTAATTGTTACATTGTTAATTGCTTTTTAAATTTTCTATTTTATTGTATGGTACTATACAACCATAGAGGTTAAAAGATGTTCTTATTTCATTTACACAATTTGTTGTTTCTTACACAATTTTTTTCTTATATATTGTTAGAAATATTTTAAGATTTTAAATAACCAATATATTTGCTATTCTCTTAGCATAAAACTCTTAATAATTTTTAAGCTAACCGTTATCGCAATAATGGTTAGCTCTTTCTATATTTATGAACGGTAATGTTCTCAATGAGTCATCTACCCTTCATCTTTTAGGATTAACTCTTACTTCCAATCTTTCTTGAAAACCATATACCAAATCGATTGCAAAATTACCATCTGCTAAGGTTACATCTCTTTATTGCTCACCACTTTCTTACTCAGAATTTTATTTTATATCTCTATAAATCTCAAATCTGTCCTTGTATGGAATACTGCTACCATATCAGTGGCGAATCTTCCAATGATGCCCTTTGTTTTTTAGGCTAGGTGCACAAACGCATTGTAAAAATAGTTGGACCTGCTCTTGCAGCTAACCTCCAACCATTGTCACATCGTCATAATGTTCCCTCCCTTTCTCTTTTCTATAAATACTATAATGAGCACTGCTCTAAAGAGCTAGCATCTCTTGTGCTATCTACTAAACTTATTCTTGGTTATTTCCCATTCAATTAAGTCTCATCCTTTTTCTGTGACTGTTCCTAAGTGTTCCAAAAATTCTTATCCACCTTTTTTCCTCAAACATCAGTCCTTTGGAACTTGCTTCCTTCATCTTGTTTTCCTGATTCATATAATTTGCAATTTTTAAATCGTCTGTCAATCATTATCTTGCCACATGAATTTTATCTTTTCTATTCCAGTAACTTCCAAATCTAATAGTGGTTGCTTGCAGTCTTATTGGAAGTGAAGATGTTGAAAAAATAAAAATAATGCTATTTTAACAGTCTAGCATTCTGCTGTTGGATGTTAGATGTTGTATCAAATACTACTACGTTTGCTGCTCAAATAAGGCAAAAAAATTTATTTAATTAATAAAATTCTAACTAAATAACTAAATACTAATACTAAATACACATCCTTCTGTACATACAAATATTTGTATGTGCAGAAGGTTTTACTACACACAAGACCATTTTATCTCAGTCATTAATAAAATACTTATTTATCAAGAAGCAAAAATTTATTTTTGCTTCTTGATAAATAAGTTTATTGTTAAACTTATTTATCTTTATTGTTAAACTTATTTATAAGTTTATTGTTAAACTTATTTATCAAAAAAGTTTATTTTTTAATTAAAAAGTTTTCTATTTTGGTTTTAATGGAAGTCAATTTTATAATTTGTTGTTTATTAAAGTCTTTTTTCCATCTAGCTTTTTAATTAAACCTTTTATCTATAGTTAAATATATATACAGAGTGCATACTAAGAAAAGTATATATGCATATTAGTAACGGCAAATTTTCTTATTTAATATTTTGATCTAAAACATTTGAAATGCTTTAGCACATCAGTTAAATATTTGAACAGATTTTTAAATATTTGAAAAGATTTTAAAACATTTGAATAAATTTTACTAAATAGTTTCAAACATTTGATGGCTCATTGAAGTTCTTCAATATTACTTTTGTTTATTACAAACATTGTTTCAACAAATTTGTCTTCAATAAGGTATCACTGCAATATCAATTTACAACACTGCAAAGTTGCAGTGATATAAGTTAATAAAGGTACCAGGTTTTAAATCTATAACCTGCTAAATGCTATTTTATTAAATCCTTCACTTAAAAATTTTGTAAAAAATTACATTAAAAGTTTTTTTAAAAATGTCTTATTATATTGTCTCCAAAAACTCACTTGTAATAACTTAGATTCGTGCCCTGTGTAAACAACTAAACCTAAATACAAAAAACAAAAATTATTTTCATAAATTATGTATTATTTAAAAATGATATTTTCAAACAAAGGGGATATTTTTAAAGAATAATATTTTTATACAAAAGGATTTTTTTAAACAAAGAGAATATGAAAAACATACCAAACACCCATTGTGTGTTCCTAAGTTGAGCACCTCTTAATAGAACTTGATCACCAGAAAGGGGGACGGCTCTAATAAATATTTTTTTAAATTAAAGCAAGTTAAACATAAATTTAACTTAAGTTCAACATAATTTTTTCAGGTTAAAAATTTTCATATAAAATTTTTTTTACAAGCAAAGTATTAGAATTTAAAAACAAACAATCTTTTTTTATGTACACTCCCAGGCTGTAGCCAATAATTTTTTCAAGACGTTACTTGGAAATGATTAAAGAAAAGCTGACAAAAAAGCAAAGAGCATGAAAAAAGAAGACTTTAAAACTATTGTATTGACAAATAAATGATAATTACAGTAAACTTAAATGTGACACAAAAAAAACTTGGCAAGTGGAACACTTTTTACTTTTGGTAAGTGGCAGGTTGGAACAACCTCATTAGGGAGCAACCAAGATAAAATTTGTAGAAACAGAAGTAAAAAAAAAGTAGAAACAAACACAATTAAAAGGCGTTAGCAAATGCTAATATTGTAAAGGATTTGATTGCTTCCAAAACAGGTAAAAGAAAAATGTATAAAAAATAGAATGCTCACTGAGTTGGTTACTTTCAACATAGCTGCAAGCAACCTCTATTTAAGTTTGGAGTTAGAAAGTAAATTAGAGAGTAAATTGTACAGATTTGGAGCTTTAATGTTTGAGAAAAAACACAATGAATAAAATGTTTTTTTGAGTATGAGACAGTTATAGTAGATTATGTTTTGGTAGAGAAAACAAAAGATCCTCGCTTAAGCAGCAACCATGGTAAAATTTGTAGAAAAAGAGAAAGACAACCAACAGCGGGATTTAAGCTTGGCAGTTAGATCTAACTATATTTACATTTTCAGACCTTGTCTAAATGAGAAACAACATCAGAATTTGGTACAAAGACAGGTAAGCAACTTAAAGAGGTTTTTTATAAAGGGAATATGATGGTTACCAAGTCAACAGTAGAACAAGAGAATCAAAATCTGATTGTCAGAAGTTGTTGAACTCAAGTTGAGATATGAAATGTAATTAAAAATTTAATGATAATATTAATTAAAAAAAAACAATAGTTAAAGGCATCAGATCCATCTCCAAATATTTTAAAAATAGGAACCACAGATACCATTTTCCAACAAATATATAAACAAGATTTAGCTATGCAGAAATAGTTTAGACATTAATATTGAAGTTTTTAAAATGAGAGTAATAGAGTAAAAAATAACTTTTTTGCAGTTTAAAATGTCCTTCATATAGTAATAAATGTCTTTTATACATAGATACTACCAGCCTAAACTCAAAACCCTTAGTAAAAGTATGCACTGAAACCTTAGCAAATAGTTTAGGTTTCAAGTATTTCAGTATGATGTCATCAATGATGCGTCATACATAGCTAAACCCTCACTTTTTTTATAACTTCTTAGCAAAGATGTTGATTAATGTGTTTCAAAAAATAAAAAGTTGGATTTTCTATTTTTTTTTTTTTTGTTGCTGTTATTTTTGAAATTTTTAAAAATGAACAAGATTGTGATGCCAGTTTCACTGTGCATATATCAAAATAACTTTGTTTAAAAATAAATACAAAATTCTTACTTTTTATTGTCTAAAACTATATTTCCAACAAATTCATAAAGTCTATTGTTTGGTCCTTCACACTCCAATCGGCCCTATAATTAATTAAAAAAAAAAATTATAAGAAATTTATAGAATAATATTAATGATCCTATTTCATTTGTTGTCCTTAAACATCAAATAAACAAGTTTGGAAATAATGATTTACAGAAAATAGAAGACTACTTCAGGAATTTGATGTTTTTCTGCAATAGAAAAAATATGCGAACCACTTTTAAAAAAAATAGTTCTCACAAAGAAAAATTAAGTTGGAAAAAAAAGGCCCTAGCCCAATAAGTGACATTGGTAAGGAAGGAGATGTGAACTTCTTGGTTAAATGCTCCTCCGTGTTGCTCTTTGGTAAAACCGATAGGTCTTTTTGGAGCACGTTATTAACTTTAAAAAAAATAATAAAACCATAATTTTTAGCTTTACAAGCTATTTAATTTTAAACCTAGAAGTAAAAACTTTTAAATCTAAAATTGCTGTTATTAATTGTTATTTTTATCATATTCTTTATATATGTTTGTTGATACTATTACAAAATTTACTAATTAATAAAATAAAATACTAAGTAAGGCCAAAATGAAAACTATAGAAATAAAACTCAAAAATTAACAAACAATAATTTAAAAAAATCATACAAATAATTCACTAGCTTGTTCCACAGTTGTACTTTCACTTGTAATTGGCAATGCCTACCAAAACAAAAAAAGAATAACTAAAAATTTTCTGCATAATATCTGTTTTTAGATATTATAATATATATTATATTATAATATCTAAAAACAGAATTTAGTAAAGAATATAAAAAAACAAACAAAACAAATAATAGATGCCCAGTAACTGTTTTAATCTTTAGATTTGTTTCACCATCTAAATTTGCAGTTTCAATGTAACACATTCCCATAGGTTCACTAAAAAAATGATTTTATAAAATTTTAATTTGCATTTTAAACAGGTCTGCATTATTCAGTTTACTTTGAACATAAAAAATTAAACCTTGAAGTTAACAGAATAAGATCAGCAGGAAAGAAACTTCCATTCACTACTTTGACAATATCACCAACTAGTATCTATTTATTGGAAATATTAAAATAATTATCACCAACTAATATCTATTTATTGGAAATATTAAGATAATTATCACAAACTAATATCTATTTATTGGAAATATTAAAAAAATTATCACCAACTAATATCTATTTATTGAAAATATTAAAATAATTATCACCAACTAATATCTATTTATTGAAAATATTAAAATAATTATCACCAACTAATATCTATTTATTGGAAATATTTAAATAAATATAACAAAGAAAATTATTAAAATAGAAATTATTTGATAATAACAAACATTTTCTGTGTGAAGTTACCTCAGTCCATTGAACATCAATTAGATGATTGTTTCGAATAACTAAATGAAACAATGTTTACAAAAAATAAGAAAAAAATCTTTAAATAAAGAACTTTAAAGTTGATTTTAGTGAAACCATTGAAACTAATATTTTATAACTAGACATTAGGGGCTGCCCATTTTTATATAATTACTAGGCATTTTCTGGAAAATCAATAATATAAAGACAGCATTTTTAGATGCACTAGATGAACTCCAGCTTTAAACTTCTATTTTTTCTTGTCTCTGGAATAAAGTAGTTCTAAAAATGTTGAGTGACCTATGATCTATAATAAGAAAAAAATTAATGAGATTTAATGATTTGGAACCTATTGTTTTTTAGTCCAGAGTTCCAAAGCCCTGGATTTCCTTGTCGAATGAATGAATGTCGAATTGTGTTACACAATCATTCATTCAACTTCATATAATTATTCATTCAACTTCATATAATTATTCATTCAACTTCATATATTCAAATTCATATAAACAACCATTCATTCATTCATATACACAACCATTCATTCATTCTTAAACACAACCATTTCCATTAGTAAAGCATATTATGCAGAATGTACAAAGCTATACCTACTTGCACAGCTTCAATAACACAGCTATATTGATTGAACTTTGCAGCCATTGCCATTAGTAAAGTTTTAACTAACTTGCATACATTTGATAGCTGAATATTTATTTGATATTATTATATAAAACATACTTTTGGAAAACACACTTCGATATTTTGTAAAAAGTATTAAAAAAATTAGTGCAAATAAAGTTTCTGATAAAAAATTATAATACCTTTAACAATTCTGTTATTGGTCTGATCATCTGCCCTGTGACGTTTCTAAAGTTACATTTTAATAAGTCTTATTATAAAATAATTAAATTATACAAACATAAAATAATATAAATTACAATAATATACAAATAATTAAATAATACAAAAAATACTATTTTAAAAAAATATTTTAAAAATATCTAAAATAAGTTACCAAATCTTCTACTATCTCCTTTACAGCAGAGCATGTTAACACAAATAACAAAGGAACTGCAGTAGTGTATCTTCCTGTTGGTGATACATTTGGAATTTGCTACAAACAAAAAAAAAAGTTTTAAGAATTGTTCTTGAAAACATTTTATCTCCCAGATAAAAATCTAGGAGACAAAAAAGTACATAAAAAATAAAATAAATAGTTTTTAAATATTATAATATTATATATATAATATTGTATAGGCCTTTGTTAATAGCTTAATGACGCAATATTTTTTTAAAACTTTAAACCAGTAATTAAGTTTGTTAATTATAAATATATTATTTTTAATATCTTTATTATTATTATTATTATTATTATCTACAATACATATTAAATATTATAACGTTTATGTTATTAAATCTCCCCATTGAGTATAAACTTTCCAAAAAACTAGTTAAACTTAAAGCTATTTAAATCTTACTAGACAACGTTTTTGTTGATTAATAAGCAAATATGGCTTTAGGAACCAACTTTAAAGAAGTTGCACGCAAAGCAGCAAAGCAAGCAACAGAACTAATCAGCGACAGCAACACTTTAAAGAAGAGTTACAAGCCCCTAGTAGGAAAGATGATTGAAACAGTGCTACAATGGGCTTTTAAAAACCTAATTCTAGATGGTATTGAATAAGAAAGGCAACTAGTCAAACAAATCAAATCGCTAGAAGGCGAAGTACCAACTCCCAAGTCAAACTTGAAGGCAAAACTCCAAAAAGCCAAAACAACATAATTAACTTATTCAAGTTGTCACCGCCGATAACAAATCTAGAAAAGAAAAAGAGTCAAATGTAATTGTCATTGGTCTTGCCTCATCCATAATGAACAATGACAAAGACGCTGTTATGAATCTCTAGGTACATCTTCACCTCACCACAAACGGCTATCGCAGCTGCTAAACAACCCATCGTCAGCGCTACTATCACTACAGCCAACAACGTCACTGATACTAGATCAACCAGCGCGTCAACCACGACCTCCAAAATTCAGATCTAAGCCAGATCAGCTAAATATCAAGACTGTCACAAAAAAGTGCAAAAAAGAAACACAACAGTTTTAACACCCACTCATTTATGGTTTTGGTTAAAACAACCTATGCTCTCTAAACAGCGCAAAATAGACAAGTTAACAGTAAGACTAGCAGCTATCCCAATAGAAAACTAGTTGCACACCATGTTTTTTGTCAAAACATGGTTCAAGAAAACACCAGATACAATCGTCAGTGGCTACCAGTTGCATCATGTTGATAGAAATGGCAGAGAAGGCAGAGTTGCCATCTACACGAATGATGACATGATGACATCAGAAGTCAGGATCAACCAACTGAATTCAAACTCAATAGAACAAGTGTGGAGAATAATAAAGTATGGAGGTAAATCGTTCTTGCTAGACTGCATCTACTGGCCTCATGATCACGACAACTTACTCCTTGCCAAAGTCATGGCATCTATTGCCACAGCTAAAAATGCACAAATGATAGAAAATTATTCAGCTATGCTCCTCATGGAGATTTTAATTTTAGCCACACGTGGTATGAGCCTATCAACATTGGGAGTAGTGTGGCAACTGCTGGTCACGTGATTGATGAAGGGTCTCAAGACTTTTCAAGAAGTTTCAAGCATGCCTTGCAGAAGGGCATTTGACAAAGTTGGCAACTTTCCCCACTTATGGCTAATCACACATCATATTGCCAACTCTTGAACTAATAATTTAAATGGTAGACGTACTCATCTGGCACTTCGTAAGGCACATTTGGCTGCATCCAAAAATGTGGCTAAAGTAACTCTTGAACTAATAATTTAATTGGTAGACGTACTCATCTGGCACTTCGTAAGGCATATTTGGCTGCATCCAAAAATGTGGCTAAAGTAGTGAAGTCGGCCATATTGACCATAGAGAATCAAAAACCAACCCAAAGCTTCTTCATGCACACATGCAAAACAAGCACGTGTGCACACATTTAAGACTTTATCAGGCACCTCAAAATGCCAGACAAATCTACTACATCTGAAAACACTGCCATATGCAAAATATTGAACAACTTTTTTTGGTTGGTATTCGATGTTGAACCTAAAGGACTTATGCCTTAATTTGACAACAACAGAATCCAAATGTATTCTTCTTGAAAGCAAAATAGCCATCAAAGAGGTTGAAACACGGCTTAAAGGTCTAGTTGAAATCAAACCAATGGGCTACGACGGTGTTCATCCACACATCTTGAAAAATTGTGCAGCTGCTTTTGCCCCTTAATAGTGCTTATTTTCAAGAAATCAATCAGACCGGAGAAGTTCCAGAACTATGGAGAAAATCAAATATAATGTCGATTTTTAAAAAAGAAAGCAAAATTGGCACTTTGAACTACAGGGCAGTATCTCTAATCTTAATCGCCTGCAAAATCCTAGAAGGAATTATTCACAATCGAGTTGCCTCATCGTGTTGCTAATAAATTACTTTCAAAAGCCCAGCATGGCTTCCTATGCAAATGAGGCTGCACAACTAATCTCTTGGAGACACGTGACATCATGACACAGGCCATTCACCTAGGTTACAATGCCGGCATTATTTATACAGACTTTTCCAAAGCATTTGATAAAGTTCCTCATCAATGCTTGCTACACAAACTGAGGGCACTCTGTATATGTGGTGCATTGTTGAATTATATAATTAGTATATGTGGTGCATTGTTGAACTGGATCGAAGCGTGGCTTTCAGATTGCAAACAACATGTAGTCATGAAAAGACATATATCAAATTGGGTACTTGTTTCAAGTGGAGATCTATTCTAGGACCATTATTATTTGCCCTTTTTATCAAAAATCTTCCAAACAACATTGCGTATCACATCAAATTATATGCAGATGATAGCAAAATCATTGGCATCATCAAATCTTATGAAGACTTTTTGATTTTACAAGATGACATAGACAAAGCTTTGGATAGCTGTCTGTCATCTGTGGTTAGGGTTGACCAGTCTGATGGTCAAGCTCAACCTCATGTTTATTCTAATGTTATCCAAATTATATCTATTTTTTAATTGGGGCTTGCAGTGGCTTGTGAATTTTAACTCTAACAACCCAGTTATTCTTGGATTTTTCATTCACTACTGACCCCTCATTGAAACCATATATACAATTGATTGCAAAGTTAGCATCTGCTATGCTTCTCTTTATCATGCTTGCTATTAACTTAGTCCAGATTTCATTCTCTACCTCAACAAATCTCTTATTCGTCCCTGTATGGAATGTTGTTGTCATATTTGGGCTGGATGTTCTAATGGTTGCTGTTCAAACAAGGTATTATCTCAACCAAAACATATTCTAGATTGACTCATCATTTAACAGTCACATTCTTTTACTGTATCTGTGTCTTTACATGCTCTAAAAAACTTTGTCTAATTTTTTTCCCCGGCACTTTAATGCTTTGGAAATCTTTTCTATGTTCATGATTTCCTGACTCATATAATAATACACAGTTGAGGAGAGTAGTTTTTTAATTCATTGTAGCTACAACTTTTTAACTCAAAAACATGAACCTTGATAAAAAAAACTATGAAGAGAAACAAGTTGAGTGCGGTACTGACAGGGACATGATAGGGATTGAACTTAAAATTTTACTTTATGAAGAAGTGCTCTATCACTACACCACTACTACATTCATTACCTGAAGTAATAACACAATAAACAAAAAAATTACCTGAAGTAATGCAATAAGCAGAAAAAATACATTTGCATAACGACTAAACTGTTCCAGTAAAAATTTTGGTAGAAACGTTACAAGATTGTATTTGGCAGTGCTATAACAAAATAAAACAAACATAATTATAAAACAACAAAACTAATACTAAACTAATATCATATATAGTATAATATATAAATTAATTTCTGCAACTTATAATTCTAGAGGCAATATAAATTTTAACTGCTATTTAATGTTAACAGAATAATAGCGCACTTAACTGTCATAATAACCATACTTGACTGTCATAAAAGTGTACTTAACTGTCATAATAGTGTACTCAACTGTCATATTAGCGTACTTAACTGTCATAAAGTTTTTAACTGTCATAATAACATTCTTAACTGTCATATTATTGTACTTAACTGACATAATATCATACTTAACCATCATAATACTAAACTTAACCATCATAATACTGGACTTAACCATCATAATAACAAAAAATTAAGACAGAGGGCTATTAAAATAAAAGGATACGGCTTTTTTCATTTTTCTTTCTCGTTTTCTCTCTTTTTTTTTTTCTCCTCTCAAGTTTATAGTTATAATTATAATAATTTTTACTTTTTAATAGAATGATGATCCCTAGAATTAGTATCAAAGGATATAAAGGAAAAATAAATTAACAGAACAAGACAAATTAACAAAACAATAAAAAAAACCCACTTTCAAAACACTTTTTATGTAAAAAAAAAGTTGGATTTTAAGATAATTGAAAAAATTCAATTATCTCAGAAGTAGGGCGTGGAAACCAGTAATGAGAAACCAGTTTTTACCGGTAATTTTTATTCCCAAAAATTACCATTACCGGTTTTTTCTCAATCTATTACCGCGGTTTTAAAAATGATATTTTGTTAATTAAATAATTTGGTATTTTGCTATCATTTTAATTTGGCAACTCCTAAAAGACGCAACACAGTGAGTGAAAGCAGTTCTTTGATGAAAAAGCAATAAACAAGAAGATGACCTTCGTTGAAGGAAACAATAATTCCGAGGTATGGAAGCACTTCTTACACAGCAGCTGGCGAAGTCCAAAACTTGTAGCAAAGAAATCAAGTGCAAAGGTGGATCTACCAGTGGTATGAGATCTCATCTCAAATTAATGCATCATATCGAGGCCGATGCTATGAAACAAGTATCAGCCAAAGTTGAACAAAAAGTTGGAAAAATTGATCACTTCTTCATGACCCAAAAAGATTCCTTGGCAGTTGTCTTGTCCGAGTTAGTCACCATTGATGGATTACTAATTCGAGTACTGGCAAAAAGTCAACCTTTAAGAGCGGCATTGGGAGCTCAAGGATACCACTTGCCAAAAGATGCAAAATCAATAAAAGAAATTATTATGAAGCACTGTCTTGAGGTTAAAGACATTTATAAAAAGCAGTTTGAAAAAAAGAAGAAAGACAAAATTTGTTTTAGCATTACTCTTGATGAATACACATCATCTCGTAACAAAAGGTTTATTAATATCAATGTTTATGTCAAGAATCGGCATTGGAATTTAGGAATGGTAAGAATTTTTGACTCAATGCCAGCGGATAAAGTTGTGACCATTGTTAGAGAAAAGCTAAAAGAATTTTGGAATTTGTCTGGACTCTGATATTGTGGCAGCTACAACTGATGGAGCTGCTGTAATGAAAAAATTTGGAAAAGCTATTTTACCAACCCATCGATTGTACTTGGCACATGGCATCCACTTAGCAGTCTGTGATGTTTTATACAAAACAACTCTGGTCCAAGAAGTCATTCCTGATATCGATGAAGAAGAAAATTTTGCACTTGATGATATTTCCATCTCTGATGACAGCGATTACGAAGATGAAGAAGGTGTTGGATTATATTATATATAATTATTCAAAAGTATAAAGCATCTAAATAAGATTATTTTTATTTAAAAAATCATCTTAATTACTGACACTTTCAGGTAGTAATTGAAGATGATCAACCCCCTGAAGTCCGTCAAGATCTGAGACACATTATTTCAAAAGTAAGATGTTGTGTACGCCTGTTTCGCAAGTCCCCTGTCAAAAATGATGATATTCTTCAAAAGCACAGTTAAATATCAATAGCTGAGTTTAAAAAAGAATTATCACTTATACTTGACTCAAAAACTAGGTGGAACAGTTTGGTGGACATGATGTCTCGATTTGTTAAGCTAAAGAAGCCTATCAAGATGTCCTTGATTGAAATTTCTAGTGAAATAAACTTCTCCGATGAAGAATTTAACACACTTGAAGAATTGATTGCAGCCCTAGAACCAGTAAAAGTGGGAACAGAAGCTTTATGTAGACGAGATGCAACATTGATTTCAAGTGATCAGATTCTGAAGTTTATTTGCCTTAAATTGAGCATATAGAATTCAACTTTCAGCAAAGAGTTATTAGAAATGTTAGTCAAAAGAATAAAGGAAAGAAGAAATCCTGATATAATAAACCTATTGATTTATTTAAACGATTCAGAGGCCTTGGACAAGCAAGGGCAAAGTACGGATGTCTTTGACACTCCACAAATGAAAAGAAATGCCCTTGCAAATACTGCTGCCAAATTATTCTGTCGTCTGTTTGAGGAGAGCTACGAAGATGAAGATAAATGGGAAGAAGAATGTCAAGAAATACCCAATATTGATGAAGGACAATCTTCCTTGGCAAAACAATTGGAACAGTCTATCAAAGATGCTCTGAAGTGTCCCTCTAGTTCAAAGAGGATGAGAGTGGGCACCAATTCCAAATCACTGTTGAAAGAAATAGCTGTTTTTGAGCTGACAATAACTCGCACAAACAACTTAGAAATGCTGTATAATGCATTGATGGGTATACCAGTAACTAGTGTTGAAGCTGAATGTTCTTTCTCAGCCAGTGGTCTTTTCGTTACAAAACTCAGATCAAGCTTGAATGATAATACTCTTGATACCTTATGCATTTTACGAGCTTATTTTCTGTTGAAAAAAGCTCAGCAATCAGCAGTAATTTCTGTATTGAATGCCTAACAACTGTGTTAAATGTTATATCAGTCAATCTATAGAATTTGAGTTTATTTAAACTGTTTAAGCTCTTTTTTTGTGATATTTAACTGTAATATCTGAAAGTGGATGAATTGTTTTGAGCTTAATATGAGATTAACTTTATGTGATATAAATCTGTGTTAATTATAAGTCGGTTTGCTGCATTTCAAGCCTTTTTTTATTCCTTTGAAAAAACTTTAAATTACAGGTTTTACCAGTAATAAAAATGGCAAAAACCGGGGTTTTACCATTACCGGTAATTATGAAAAACAGTAATAATTCCATGCCCTACTCAGAAGTGATCAACTAACATGGTGTTATTTTTATATTATCAACTAACATGGTGTTACATTAATTTTATATGATTATATAATAAATTTAAATTGTTTTTTATAAAAAAAATTATTTCTTTGTAATACTACTTTTTGCAGATAAAATTTTTTCTAAAATTAAAACTAAAATAAAAAAAATTGAGTATTTTTTAGATGGTTGTGTATTTATTAGTAAACCTATGTGTGCACAAAATTATATTGGTATAATAAAAACAATGGAGTTTTTTTGCAACTAACCATGGTAAATCTTTATGTGATTGTACCAGAAGCAGATTAAAAAGACAAATAGCTTTCAGACCTTTAAATATGTTAAACATGCTGATTTTGGAACTATATAACAGAACATTTTTGTAAAATATTCTGTTTTTATAAATTGGCATTTTTAAAAATTGTAAAAAATTCTTGTAATGAAAACTTTGAATAGCACTAAAAGTCTATTACTTTAATATTTGCAATAAAACAATAGCAACTATTAAAAAAAAAATGTTAGAAAAAAATAAAATTAAAACTATTTAACTTATATTTTTAAATACTGAAAGCAGATAACTGTTTGAAAAATTGAAACAGAAAACTGTTTTCAGTATTTAAAAATAAAAGTTAAATACTGAAAGCAGATAATTGTTTGAAACATTGAAACAGAAAACTGTTTTCAGTATTTAAAAATATAAGTTAAATAGTTTCTAAATCTTAACTGATTAACTAAACATAACTGATTATAAAAGAATAATTTTCTCGCACTTTTTTCTTTTTTTTTTCTTAACATTTTTATGCTCAACAAAGCTGCAAGCAACCACTAAAGTGAGAGTCAACAGATAACAAAGAAATTTAATAAAGCAAGAAAGTGACAGAGGACATAAATTGTCAGAAAAACACAAAAGAGAATTCTATTTAAGCAGTCTAAACATGACAACTTTGTATGACAGATATGACAACTGTATTTCATACTGTTAGAAAGTATAAAATACTGTTTCATACATAAAGATAAAAAGAGATTTATAGAGGTAGAGAATGGTATTAGAAGTAAGAAAAAGGCAAGCACAACAAAGAAAGGCAACCTAAACAGATGCTAACTATCGAATTCATTGTGTAAATGGTTTAATAAATCAGAAGTGAAAGATAATAAGAGAAGACCTTAAGCAGTGAAAGATAATTAGAAAATAAATTTAATTAGAAAGATAATTAGAAAAGACCTAAAGTAGATCAAGATAATCAAAAATTGCCTAATAAGAGTTAAAAATTGCATAGGTAATAAACTTTTGTTGTTTTCCACTTTGAGTTTTATTAGTGCTTTTATTTCCATTGTTATTAGACTATTTTGACATCTTATTTCTTAATATTTGTTTTTAAAAAGGCATACCTTATTTTGTTACTGCAATACTTATGTGGTTGTATTTGATTTAGGTAAATGACACGAGCTTTGTGGTTTTCTTCATCTTCAGATAATGTGCCATATGACTCTACAAAGATAATTTTTATAACAAATTTTAAACTTGTCTTTTACAAAAAATAAGTTATAGTAACAAAAGTGCATCTACTAAAACAAAAACGTGAAGATATTGAGTTTAAATCACTAGGTTGTTATAAAACAAAATAAGTTATTTACAACTTAGCGGGATTAGTACAGGCACAAGTATACAGCTGATTAGGACATTTTGGAAACGGATAAATAAAGATGGGGAAGGGACAAAAAAAGTTATGTGGAGATATCCCTCACCCTATGGTACATACCCCTATAGGTATGATTTCTGTCTAATGTCACTCTTTTTTTCTGGAACTCAAGATTCCATAGACCTGGATTCTCAAGTTAAAAAAAAAAATTTATGACTTGGAATGTAATTGTTTTCCATCAAAATAGAAATTGTTAGAAGCTATAACTACGATGCATTATTTTTTGCTATGACATTTTTATAGTTTTCTAACAGTTTTTAATTAGTAATTATTTTTAAAACATTTAACACCCCCTCCCTTGGGTCTCTTGGTTGAGTAAAGGTTGGAGATGGTGTCTTGATAAAAATACTTATCTTGGGCAGATGTTAAACGCATCGAGCTACTGCTTTGTAGAAGGCCTCCTAGGCAAAGATTTAAGGGGTAAACAGATTCTATCTGTTGACCAGCTGCACACCCCTTCTTCATCTATTATGCTGGCGCAGATGTACTTATAATACATTTTTCCAGTTTAGGATGTTGAATGCATATCATGGCAAAACCAATACAGCCCTAAAACTCAGTTTTATGGTTCTGAGGCCGGCTGGTAGTCAGAACTCTGTGGTAGCTCTCAGAGAGGCTGATTCCATCAACAGCTGAAAAATATCAAAGCATTAACAGTGCCATGTTGCGCATGGATGGTGTCCCTGTTCGTTTTTTTGGTGTGCATTGCCAAGACCACATTTGGAGCCCTTTGTTATGGCTTAGGGTTTATTAATAGTAATGAGGCAATTGCTTGGGCTATTAAACAGTGTATTGAGTATAGAGAAGAGAAAGCTTATGGAGAAGAGCATGGTGCTCTTCTCCATAAGCTTTCTTCTTATGATGTATCAGGTAACATCTATAAGATTATTGAATCCTTCCTTTCCAATCGTAGTATAAAAGTTGTCCTCAATGGACAGCAATCTTCTTCATATCCTGTAACTTCAGGGGTTTCTCAATTTTCTATCCTTGGCCCTATACTCCAGATATCTTCCAGATATTCTGGAATATATAGGTGGCATTGTTTGCTGATGATACTACCATTTATTTTCATCTTGATAAGTCAACACTCTGATTGCTTGGCAATTGAGCTTGAAAAGGATCTCACTTCTGCTATAGCATGGGGCTCACAGTGGCTGGCGAACTTTAATTTAAATAAAACCCAATAATTTTAGCCAATTGTTATCGCAATAATTTAGATCTTCCTATATTTATGAATGGTGATGTAATCGAAGAGTCATCTATCCTAAATCCTCTAGGATTAACTCTTACTTCCAATTTTTCTTGAATTTTATTCTTTTTACTCTTGCAGCCAACCTTCAACCATTATCACATCATCGTTACTATAAACAGGCACTGCTCTAAAGAGTTAGGGTCTCTTTAGAGCAGTGCCTGTTTATGTTACTTGTTATTCAATTAAGTCTCATCCTTTTTCTGTGACTATCCCTAAGTGCTCCAAAACATTGTGAGAAGAAAGTTATCTAAATCCATGGTGTGCTACATAGATGATCCAGGTCATATTTTAAAAATCCTGAAAATTGCTGGAATAAAATTCCCACAAAAAATCCAAAATATATTTTCCCTTATTTTCCTTTTAATTTTGCTTTTAGCTGAGTTGTTTTAACTTTTTTTTTCAAACTTTTCATAATTTTTTTATGATTGATGAGTGAAAAAGCTTAAAAAATAAATATATTATAAAAATATATACCTAAACTTGTATTTATGGAAAATGTTTTGGATATCCAGAAAAACTAAAAGTTAAAAAAAATATCCAGAGTTCCGGAAATATCCGGAAAAAGATAATCATACAGAATTGCGCAGCACCCAAGAAAAATGTTCAATGTTTCAAATGCAATAAAATTGGGCATGTGGCAACAAATTCTACCAAACAGCAGGGAAGCAGTCAGGAGAGCAAGTGGTGCACACAAACTTGCTCTCAAGAAGCCATGAATTAGGTGTACTTGTTGTCAATCAAATGAAGGTTGATGATAGAACCGTGAAAGCTATTGTGGATAGTGGATGCTCAACACAGATCATATTTTGCTAGAAGGAGTCAGTGTCCATTTATCAGGAAATGTAGATTTTACGGGGAATGTGTGTGCAGCAATAGGAAATGAAAGAAAAACACAACTCAAAAACAAGAAGCAAGAGCATCTAAAAGTTTCTTAAGAGTTTCTTAAGTTTGTTTTATATTTCATTTGTAATCCAATGGAATTCTGTCACATGCACACGCATTCAAATAAGATCCCATTTGATTGCATGTGCAAATTAAATACTCATTTAAACATACATAATAAATAATTTTTATATATGTTTATAATATATAAACATATATAACAAATTATTTTCTAACTTTATGTTATGTTGATGCAATATGTAGGTGAAAAATTAGGAAATGTTCCTCGAACTTTAATAAAAGTTTCTTATTGAAAAGTACTAAAAATTTCTTAAGATTTTGAGGCTAATGTACTGAGACTAAATATACCAGTTTCTTAATAAAATTTAAAAAAAAGAAGAAGTGTTATCGTTTAATATGAATTAATAATTTATTTATTGTAATTTTTTTCAAGTTAGACAAGTTTTATTTTAAAAAAATAATTCAATTTTTTTTCAGTTCATTTATTCATTTTTTCTCAACTATATTCATTCATAATTAGCATAGCAAGGTCATTAATTCATTCAACAAAAATAATAAAACTTACTTTTCAAACATCTGTTGTTTTAACACTTTTTTGTTCAAAATTTTCAAAAGCTTTAAAATTTTCAAAAGTTTAAAAATCATATTAATTAAAAAACACATTACACTTTCTTTAAATTTAAAACAAGTTTAAAGTTTTTATTAAAGCCATCCAAGATAAGAAATGCAGTGTTACGCTAAGAATCTATTAATTTTATTAATTTGTATCTACTAATTATTTTTTATTGCCTCATTAAATAAACTTGTATTTCTGATCGCTTTTTATAATATCCACCTAAAAAACCAATGAAAATGTAATAAATAAACTATGAAATTTATTTTGTGAAAAAACAACTTCGAAACTAAGAAAACTATTAATCAATAATTTTGCTATATACTTACACAAATTTTAATTGCTACATTATTTAAAATGTCGTCTAAAACTCTTTTTTTTTAAATTCTTTATGACCAATTAATCATTAAACCTTTTGTAACAAAATAAAAATAATCATAACCAAAATTTTGCCAACCTGGCGTCAACTAAGAACAGCACTCTTGTGCCAACCTGGCATCAACTACACCACTCTTGTGCCAACCTGGCATCAACTACACCACTCTTATGCCATCATGAAATCCTTCTGATTTTACAGGCTGATAATGGTATCTATGTTTTAATACTGGCCTCATATATTACTAACATTAGTAATTTAACGATAGCATTTGCTGAAGTTTCCTCTATTATGCTTAAAGTGTCAACCATAAACCTCTGCATTTTTTTAAAGTTATTTTCATGTCTCTATTTTCTTTAAATCTAAAGAATTACTACTTCTTGTCCTATTTAGACTTAAACTTATGATAGTTTGCAACCTTCAGTTAAACCACATCTTTGCTCTAAAAATTGAGTCATCAGCAAATAGAGTTAATTTAGACAAAAAGTTGTCAGGAAGATCATTAATTTAGATAAGAAACACAACAGGATTAAGTATAAAACCTTGAGGCACCCCAGAAGTTACTGGAAATAAAGAAGAGTGTTAGCCTTGACTTTAATAAAGTGGTTAGAAAGAAATGATTTAATAATCTAAACAACTTTCCCAGACACCATGCGAAACAAGCTTATGGAGAAGACAAGCATGCCAAACGCTTTAGATATGTGAAGAGCAATAACCATAGCTTTGCCGTCTCCATCTAATGCACTATAAAATCTTTCAGCCACAGCAGTTGGCAAGTCAGCAGTAGAGCAAGACAATCCAAAATCATATTGATTGTCTGACAGTAAGTTATTTGACTTAAGATATGCTGTAAGAAATTTGTTAATCAAAAACTCAAAGACCTTGCTAATAATAAAAAGAAGACTGATCGGACGATAACTGGAGGGGTCAGAATTATCTCTGCAGTTTTTGCAAATAGGAACCACAGATACTATTTTAAAGCAGGCAGGAAAATAAGACTTAACCAAACGCTTATTAAATAGTTTAGAAAGAGTTGAAGAGAGTGCTGGAGAACAATTTTGTTCTCCAGCACTCTCTTCAACTCTTTTTAAGACTATGACAGGATTGCTGTCTGGACCACAAGCTGTAGATGAGTATAACTGAGATATGACTTTAACAATGGAAGCTGGAGTGATTTGAATGTCTAGCAATGGGTTAACCTATTAATTGAAACAGAAGGAAGAGAATAGCCATACAATTCAAGAGTTGAATTAGAAAAGTTCTTTGCAAATAGTTCTGCCTTATCCTTAGGAGAGGTAAAAAAGAACAGTCTCAAGTCTCTTATCAGCTGAGAGAGAAAAGACACCAGCCTAAGGACCATTATGAAGAAAATCACAAAAAAGAATCCCATTCAGCTTTAAGGTAGTAGTAAGTAGTGGGATGATAGGCTGAGTCCAAAGAAGAAGTACAAGAAAAAATATTTATAGAGATCATTGCATGGTCAAAACCACCTAGAAGAAGAAAAGGGAGAAAAAGGAGAAACTGAACACAAGTTGGGTCAGAGACAAAATAGCAAATCAAGAAATGAAGGTAAAAGATTAGGGTTGTCTGGAAAGCAAGTCATAACATTATTTTTGTAAGAGATTGAGAAATGCAGAAATTATAGGTTTTAATGCCACTGGTGTTAGAGCCATGCCGTTCAGTGTGATAAGTATTAAAGTCGCCAATAACAACAATATTGAGCAGAGAGATAAAGAGAAAGGTCACTTCGATCAGAAATTACATCTAAAAGAGTGCAGTCTTAAGAAGGAGAATGATAAAGAACAAAGTGAAAGGTGATAGAGGTGCTAAGCGGAAGCACATAAAAGAATGGTGAAGAGATTCAAACCTAATATCTCGACAAATAGGTGAATCAAGAATGTGATAATTAGAGTCTTTGCGAATTAAAGGATGGTACCCATTAATACTGGGATCTGAAGAAGGAACAGCCAAATTTAAATAGTTTCACAAAGAGAAAGCAAGTCTGATGAATTTATATATAACTTATATCTATATACTTTAAAACTATATGTAAACTTAAAACTTATATTCAAGCTATATATAAAACTATATATAAAAACGATATATAAAAAACAATATATAAACTTAAAACTTGTATTTAAAATATAAATAAACTTTAAAAAATTTTAGAAATATATTTCTTACCCGGAACCTTTAAATTTTTTTGAGGGACAATAACAGAAGGCATTGCGCACAGATAAATATAAGTATATTTTTTAAAAGTTAATTCTTCCAATTACTTATAAAACAAAACTTTATTACTCATAAACATTAAAAAATTTATTGTTTACAAACATTGAATATTAAGAAGAACAGTAAAAGGAAAAAAAATACTAAAAAAAAAGTAAGATAAATTAAAAACAAAATTTTGTAAAATGTACATGACAAATGTAAAAGATTATTGGATGATATTTGTGTAAAGTAATACACAAAAATAATAAAATTTATCAAAACATTAAAATGTAACAAAATTTAAAAATTAAATAAACTTTACTAAGATTGTAATGTTACAATATCATTATAGTATAAAATTACAAAATTAAATCAGAAGTTTTTAAATAACTTTACATTTAAAAACTGTTATTTGATATTTGTAAATAAAGGCCACTAAAACATAAATAAAGATACATGATGCATTTCTGCATAGAACTATGTATTATTGAGTTAAATAACAAAAATGAATGTAAAAATCATCAATGATTTAGAAACATGTTATTGTTACTTAGATCCATGATTTTGTAACTAAGATCCATGATTTTGCTATTATTTAAAGATTTATAATTTGATATATTTAGATTTAATTGATTATAAAGATTTATGATTATTTTTAGGTATTGAAATCTAAAAAAAATGTTTCTTAATTTATTTTTGGTTGGAAAAAAAAATTTCTATAAATCTAAAATTTGTAGAAAGTATTTTTTTTCAAAATAAAGTTGCTTTAGGATTTTTCTAATCTTTTCTTTTTTTTTTCTTTCTAATTATTTTTCTGATCAGGAAGAAATGTGTGGATGAGACTGATGAAAAGATGCTAAGAGAGTTCTTGTATTGAGAGTGGGTATGTTGGATTTTTGGTAATGGTTTTAAGTACAACTAAATGTTGCATTTTTAAACATTAGAAGAGGACACCATTATCACATTTTAAAAATTTCTGGTGTGTAAACATTATTATGTTGATCATTTGTTTTAGAGTTACAAAGTTAAAAACAATAAAATTTCAATTAGTAATATATATGAAGACCCTGTTATTCATTTCAATAAATAAAGCTAATATAAAAGAGATAAAAGGTAACATAAAGAAGACTTTTATTAAAGTCTATGAAATTAAAAATTTAAAGGTAAATGAACAATTTATGTACTTATAACATAATGATCATCAATAAAATAAAACTGTGAATTTATTTATGATTTGATTTAATTTGTAAATTTATATATATATAAAAAAAATGAAATAATTTCAATCACTTTTAAATATATATAATACTTGATAAAATTAAATATTAATAAATAGTTTAAATAAAACTATTCAATATTATCTAACAACTGAAACTGAGAATAAAAAATGTTTTTAATATTTAAAAAATATTATGGGAAATAAAATAATGAATTAATAATGTTCTTGCATTTTAAAATACATTATATATAAATGAACCATTGAATAACTTATGTGAAAAAGATTTGAAGAAAAAGAAAATGGAAAACAAGAACCCATAAAAATATTCAAAAGCAGGTGATTAACAAGACTCCTTAGCAACACAAATTAATATATGAAAAATTTTAAGTATTAACAAATCTGTATATAAGTATATCTTAAATATTATGTAACACATTTAAATTTATAAAATAAAATATAAAATGCATATAACTACAAATGCATCAGATAAGAACATATAAAAACTAAGAGAATATTTTTAAAATATTTTTATAGCAAACGCTCTATTAAACAAAAAACTTCATTTCCATTTAAATCACCGCATGCATTTCCTTGACAATTTATTTGAAACACTTATATTTTTAATCAAAAATAAAGGTATGTTTTAATATAAAACATAACTTTATTTAAAACCTAAATATGACACAAAAAAGTCAAAAAAATTTAAGATTAATGCATTTAAATTTTCTCCCTAAATTTTTTTCACAATTTATTAAAATCAACTTAATAAATTAAAATGCTGTACTAAAAAAATACGTATATTACTTTGCCTAACTTAGTGGATTTAGGGATATATATAATTTAGAATTCAAATATATATATATATATATATATATATATATATATATATATATATATATATATATATATATATATATACATATATAATTTAGAATTCAAATATATATATACACACACACACACACGCTCACATAAACACACACACGCACAAACACTCACACACACACACACACACACACATACACACACACACACACACACATATAAAATATATATATATATACAAAAGGAGAAAGAGAAATGTATATATATATATATATATATATATATATATATATATATATATATATATATATATATATATATATATATATATATATATATATATATATGTATTGATGTATGTATGCATGTAAATTAGAAAATTAATCATCAAACTTTTTTCATTTTATACTGTATTTCATCTAAAAAGACTCATCAGAAATGAATGATCAAATTATCAAAACTTCAATTTATATCAATAGTTAAATTACAGGAAGTCATAAATGTCTTAACTACTGTAATACTTGACACATTTGTGGAATATGTTGACACTATTATAAAAAGAGTTCTTTAGAATTGTTTACGTTTGGTTTTTTATAAAATATACTTTTTTTAACTGTTTTTTGAGCTCACTTATTTCTATAGTTTTTTAAGAGGAACTTATTTTCATGCCTGCATTTAGATATCAATTTTAACTTTTTGTTTAATAAAAGTTCTTTTTTCGCATGTAGAATTATCTCAAATTGTTCTTGCAGACATAATATGCATTTTTTTTAAATATTATTATATGCAGGTGCTGTTTTATGGAGAGACTAATTCAATATAAACCCTAACCCTAAATCAATTTTTTTATCTTTCAATTCATATCCAATATGTATTTTGACGGCATCGTGTCTTTTAAATACTTTTTAAAAAAAAAGATAAGTTATAATTGGCAAAACATTTTTTCCATTCCCGTTAAGCCAATATATAATATTCTGTTAAACCAATATGTTTATCGGGTCTAAGGTTTTTAGAGGAAATGCATTTATATACCAATAAAACCACTAAATCTGGGTTTTAAAACAATAAAAAAAATCATATATAATATTTTAAATTAGGGTTATTTAATGATTAAAAATTACAATTTTGATATTTGCTAATAATAAACTTTTAGGTTTTAATCATGTTTAGTGCAACTCGAAATAACTAAATACTTTATTATCATATTTATATAGTTTGTGTATTTTATTTCAGTAGTAGAATTTGTTTAAACTATGTATTTAATTATAACTATTTATATAAACTCAATATGTAGTAACTTAAGTTGTTTTAATAAATTTAGCTGTTTAAAATATATTTTTTATGTCTATTTTTCCGAAGAATATTTTTTGAATTAAGTTCTATTATTAATTATGATATTTACTAAATTTTATATAAATAAAATAATCATGCTAAAATATCTCATTTTTCCAAATTAATAAATTTATAAGCAAAATTGCACTGTTTATATCTTTATTATAAGTACTTTTGCATATAACTTTATTGTTTTTGTAATTAATTATTATGAGAGCAATGTTTTATAGCATTTTTGCATATAATTCTATTACTATTTGCAAATATGTGATGTTTTAGGATAAGTATTTACCATATAATTATAATAGAATTAATTAATAAGATTTGATTATTAACTTATTTTTAAGCAACACATTCACCAGCATTAAATGCATCTGATCGTTTATTATATAATTAGTAAAACATAATAAGAACAGTAAATATTACCTCTTCCAACCATTCTACCAAAAGATTGTTTAAGATTTAATTTTTCCATATTAGCTTTAAGCAATGTTTACACGCTTTTTACTGTAGGCCATAGATTTAATTGCTTTAACACTATTTTATTTAACCTTAACTATTTATTGCATTACTAGAAATTCGCTAAATACAGTAACGGTAACATTATAAACACTGAGTTCCGACAAATCTAACAAAAACAGATAAACAAATTAAGTTTGGGTTAGTCTGGGCTTCAAAAAGCCTGGACCGAGCGACGAAAAAAATAGCGACAATACATACTTTATAAAGGAAAATATAATTTCAATCTTTAACAAATTTAATAAAAAAAAATATCAGAACAAAAAATTAGTATTTTTTTCTTTGCAAGATACCAGGAGTGATTTTTAAATTAACAAAATCAAAATCAAAAAGTCGTTGTCGTTTTAAAATATTTACGTATCCAAGTTTGCAAAGTAATAAAATAAATGGTTAGACTAATAAATAGATATCATTTTGCTGTTACGAACCCCCCCCCCCCCCCATTTAAAATAATTTAAAACTTAAAATATAAGGGATAAAAATTGCAACTGCAGATAGTATAGAAAAAAAAAGAAATAAAATAAAATCCTAAAAATTTAAAAAGTACTGAAATGCTAACAATCGTTATAAAACATTTAAAATAGTACTTTTTTACTTATTATCGGAGATAAAATAATTGCTGAGTATTAAAATTGAGTAAAAAACTGATTTTAATTTTAATGTTTTAAAATAATAAATTTTTTATCTGGAAACTTTTTAGGGTATTTATTTTGGAAAAAAAAGTTGTTGTCTAAAAACTTTGTCGAGAATTCAACATGAATTTCTCTGAAATAGGATTGAATTATTTTATGAGACAATCCCAGTTTTGTTTTAAACACGAATATAAAAACTTCAAAATAAAATGTCACTTTATTTATATTTTATGCTACAACCAACTGAAAGTGTTTGCATGGAGCATATTTATAAGCTTGGAGCTTTTATATTATTTTTTAATTTAAAAATAAAAAGTAAAAAATTCTGCACGCTATAGCTTTTAAAGTTTTGGTATATAACTATGAATAAATGCGAAGTCTAAACTTTCTGAGAGATGTTGAAAAATGATTATGCGTTATATTTTGTGGCAATATCTTAGATTTTTATTTCAATACTCTTTATATATGAACTACAAAAGTAAGTTTAAATTAAACTATACTCTTAAAAAAATGGATGTTTTCCTTTCAATATAAGCCTAAGTAATCCAGTAATTTAAAAGGATATTTTTAAATTTATTTGTTTTATGAAATAATATAAATTTGATTTTATCCGCGTATAGAGAAAGCTTGAGGCTAATAAAACACTCATAATCCTTTCATAATTGTTTGTTAACTAATTATTGAAATGTTTTAATAGCCTGTGACAATATAAAAGATAAGACTGATCTGTAAACAAAAGATTTGTTGCAAAGTTTATTTTGTGCAAACTAAAAAAAAAATCTTTAATGGATTACTTATGCATTTCTCAATTACGGTGCACAGATGTGTTTTTATTTGTTTTTCGTAAATGATCAAAAGATTTGTATTATTGAGATTTAAGTCAAAGGTTATATTTTAATTCTTAATGTAAACGTTTTTTATTATTGTATAATAATTTGCAAATGCTTTTGAGAAATCAAATTAAATTTTCTAATAAACAATCTACATCTAAAGCGTTAAAATGCATGTTTATTTGAATTTTTTTTTAACTAAGGTACTTACTATTTCTATACAATTTCGGTTAAATTGGGCCAAAGCAAATTTTAAGCCCGTTATGTCTTGCAAATGACCGAGTAAAAAAATAAATAACTAGTAATGTTAGACCAATATTAGAATCAGAAGCGGATTGAGGTTTAGCGTCGTGGGGGAAGGGTCAGGGAAATAAGTTGCTGGAGATATTGATGCATACACTTTGAATATTGGAGAGTGCCATACATTTTTTGTCTTTTTCCTTAAAAGTATATATTGTTTGCAAAGTCATTGTAGTTTTATGAACATCTGTCATTGTACAGTCACAGTAGTTATGATACACCGAAATATGTTAAAAATGGATTGACTGTGTACATTATGATTATTAGAGATATTTTTTTAAACAATCGTCTCCGTTTTGTTTTCTGTCATAAATGCAGACAAATTTGTAAATCAGATTTTTAAGCAATGGTTTTTTATTACCTAGTTTTCTATTTTTGCTTAAAATAAACGCAGAATTTTGTAATTTTGTAGAAACTTATACTTTAGGTGGAGCCAGTTGACCGGTTTATGGAGAGCGGGGGGGGGGGGCGCCGCTCGCCCCTCACATCCTATGCTAAATCTATAGGCATCTACTGGCATCTATAGAAATTTGCAAGACATAACAGGCTTAGAATTTGTTTTAGCTCATTTCAATTAAAAATTTTGAAAAATGTTTACAGAGAAAACTATGATTTGCAGAGGTAGCAAAAATTATATTATAAACTCGCCAATGCAAATTATACTTTGCAGGATAAGAAAAAATTAGATAATCATTACTGATTGATGAAGTTAACTGATTATTTGCTCTTAACAGGAGCAATCTGATTCGTTTATAAATAAAATCTTATGCCTAAACTTTACATCATCTGAACCAGTTAGCATTTGATTGTTTTTTTTTTTTTAGAGTCATTAGCACCTCGGAATAGCATTTAACAAGACATTTCACACCTTTTTTTCTTACCAATGACGATCATTTGGCTAGAGCCGGTTAAGGCCGCCTTGAGAGAGGGGCAAAGGGAGCATACGTTCCCCGGGCGCTAAGATGATGGGGCCGCTAGAATTTGAAGGACAAAAAAAATATTTATAATCAAATTTTAAAAAAATGGCAATTCTAAATAATAAAATATTTAGAATTGCCATTTATTAAAGTTTTTACTTTTTTTACTTTTTCTGTTGTCTTTGAGTGACTATATAGAACCTTATAGGGTTAGATATCAGTTTTTTTTGATAAAATTACTTTCCAGTTTATGAACCAACTATTGTTATTGTTTAAGATAAACTTTGGAAGTTATTTTTGAAAAAAAGTTTCATAAATACTTTTTCATAAATAAATTATATTTCATAAACTTATTTTTCATAAACTATATAACTATGTTTCATAAATACTTTTTTCATAAATACTAAAAATAGAAAAAAAAGAGCATTTCATAAATGATTCTGAAAATCTTCACAAAATATTTTTTATTTTGTTGAAATTTTAACACTCTGTAGAGAGTTGTTAAACTTTAGCAAATAAAGTTAATTCCTATACAAAAAGTTTTTTTCAAAGTTTTGGTGTAAACGATACATCAAATCTACACCAAGCTAGTCTAGTCATCGTACAAATTACTTTTTAGGCTGATGCCATTGAATAAAACATGATGATAAAGTTCATTGCGTTGCATATAGTCAAAATGCGTTGATGTATATATAAACTTCTGGTCAAAGATATTTGTGCATACATAATACGGCGTTTTTAACATGCTCACAACTTCCTTATCTAAACAGATGTTGTGAATTGGATGAATTGTGAACTACTTTTCAAAGCTTTAAGACAGATGTTACATCTACTCTTTAAGCTATTAAAAACAGTTTAGTGCAAAAACCCATGCAAATATTAGCATCTTATTGTCAATGTTGTGTCACACCATCAACATCTGGACAAGTAGTTGCATAACATAATATTAAAAAAGACAAATCAAATGTCCCGTCACGAAAACGGAAACAAAGTGGTAACTTATAAATACAAGCCGGTGTCTCTCACCTCTATACTGTGCAAAGGTGATGGAGAGCATTATTAAAGATAGGATTTATTAAATATAAGCATTATTAAAGATAGGATTATGAAACACTGTACACAATCTAATATCAGAGTCTCAACAAATTGGATTGAATCCCGCAATATTTTAATCGGGTCGGACATCGATTATGTATACTATTCGCTTTACTGGCTTGTGAATTTTAACGTTTAAAACTTTAAAGTAATGTAAGTTGGTTTTCAGAAAAACTAATTAATTATATCAATACCATGGCTGATACTGATGATAACGGACCTAATCTAGTTTTAACATGCTTCGAACGCAACCTTACTATAGTAAGTTGCGTTCGAAGGAGTACTAATATTAATATATAAGGAGTACTAATATTCAACAAACTCAAAGTAAATGTTCAAGTAAAAGCATGAAATGAAAAATAAAATGTTTGAAATCCCAATGAATCTAAGGTTATCCAGAACGTCAACCCTTTTTACGAAACGTATTGTAAACCGTTGGAATAAACTAGCGTAGGATGTAGTTGATACAGCCTCGCCAGATGAAAGGTTTGTAACCTTGTAGAAATCAGACGGTCAGCCCAGATTCCCGCTATAAAACTAATTGCAAAATGATCACGGTAAATCACGGTTTAGAGCTTATTTTTCCTATCTATATACATTCCAAATCTATATACATACTAATTTTTAATACAATGCCAGTATCTGTCACAGAATGTAAACAACTTTTAAGTAAATCAAAATTGATTAAATAAAAGATTTCAAGGTCACTATATAACAAGAGCGTCTATCGGACACTCAAGTTGAAAATAAATTGGAGACTCGTAAGTTGACACAATAAAAGTTTTTGCTTTTAAAAAAGCAAGAAAATAATATTTTTAATATTGATTTTAAAGAAACTTTAAATTCCTTTTAGAAATATGCAAGACCCGGCCGTCATTAAAGCTCTCGGTGGCGCCGGAGCTGGCATCGAATTTCAAATCTTTTGATTCTTACCCAAAACTCTAACTAATGCGCCACAGATTTAAATAAATACATAAATAATATAAATTATCTCTTATTTATTAACATGATTTATTTCATTGTAAATTTTAATATACGGCAAATAATAATAATTAAAAAAAGTGAAAAATAAAAAAACTTGTTGCAAATGTACTCCCTTGAACCAAGAATTAAAAAAAGTGTTCTCAAAAAAATCCAATTATATTTAATACATCAAGTTAATTTGTTTTAGCACTATATCTGAGTACGTGTTAACATTGAAAAACTTTCAATGTTAACACGTACTATTCAATTTTTGACATATCCCAGCAAATATTTTTGTAGTGGGTTTGCAATGGACCTGTGTATGCATTTTAAGTGGTTCATTAAAGCTTTGCTTATCGGTTACATAGTAGACCATTTGTGGTATCCGCTAAAAGTGACTAGTTGATAACTTTCCAACATGCGAAAATGTGGCTAGTAATAAACCAGCAACTTAAAATAGCGGGCGCAATTTTATCATTTACACCATTGCGTTTGTCGTTTTTTTGTTTTCTTTTTGATTGGGGTGAGGTTAAAAAAAAGCTTTTAATTTTCAGATGTTTTATGTAACATTAAAAACAAAGTTTATCAAGAAAAATAAATGATGATAAATTAATTATTGTATTAAATATAATTATATTTTTTTGAAAACACTTTTGTTAATTTTTGTTTATACAACGGAGTACATTATTTGAGGATTAGTTTAAAATCTTCAAAACTCAAAAATAAGAACTAAGAATCCTGAAATTTTCAAGACATGTGGCTTCTTTTTTTGTTGTTGTTGCGGCACACTTTTAACAATTTCACAATTTTTATGAAACTTTTTTATGGATTTAAAGTCATTTTATTTAATAACATTACCATAAATATATATCTAAAATTATGCAGAACACTTTTAGAACTTTGCGGCACACTAAAGTGGTTGAGAATCAATGAGATATGGCTTTGTAAAAATAAGACTATAGTCTTATTATATGATAAATATTGATATAAAATACAAAAACTACCATTTGTGGATATACGGTAATGTTATTTTTAGGTCTCGATTTATTGAAAATAATTACACACGAAAAAAAAGGTAGAAGATTCTACTTTAGGGTAGGATATATGATATACCCTTAGTAAGATATAATTTTCTACCTTTAAAGGTAGAAAATTATATTAAAAACAATTATTTTTAATACAACTTTCTACCTTCAAAGTATAATTTTTTTCCTTAAAAGGTAGAAAATTACGCCTTACTTAAGGTATATCACATATCCTACCTTATGTAAAAATTTCTACCTTTTTTTTTTGTGTGTAATCGCACGTAAAAAGTCTTTTTTTCTACTCAAAATCAGACTTGATAGCTGATGAGTAAAACACTGAAGCATAAATATTAAAATGAGGTAGCAAAATTTTCTCAATACAAGACCCATCATCTCATTAGAAGACTATTTTCATAACCGTATTTGCCACTGAGAGAGTAAAACAAAAAAATTTCAAAATATTCTTGAAAGACTTCAGCTTGTGGACAACTAGATGATTGAAAAATGTAATAAGTCCAATATAGTTATACGGTTGGTGCGCGGTTGGTACGCGGTTAGGAAAATCAAAGGAAGCGTTTATGAATTTAAACTTAGTATAATTAGATATTTTGTGAAAATAATATGTACGCTCATAACTGTCACTTTCCTTTGAGCAATAATTACGAAATGCTAAATTTAACTTATAGAAAAAAGAAAAAAGATCGAAAATTTTCTCTCGCGAAGTCTTTAATTAAACCAAAAATAAAAACTGCACTTTAAGTCCAGTGAAAATCGGACGATTTGAGGTCAAATTGTAAATATTTTGGTATAAAGTTGTAAGATTTTCCTAACCGCGTTTTTAACAAGTAACAAGTATTATGTTATTTGTAAGATAAAATAATTTATAACATTTATAATTTCGCAGAAAATATCAAAAAATCAGCTTGCCTTGTTCGGAAAAATCTTTATTATTAATTATTTATTATTAATGATGCAGTCGGGGCATATTCGAACATTGTGAATGGGGCACTTTTAATTCGTTTTTGATTCATTTTTTAGATTTTCCGCACTAATAAATTTCATTATTACGCCGCTGTTCTCCAAGTTGTAACTCGGTTTTGAAGCAGATCCAAATTGCTAACACTTTTAATATAAAACGTAATCCTAATAAAGAAATATAAGCAAGATTTATTATCCAAAATTTAGCTCATGGTTCACAACTAAGTTGTGAACCAAAAGCTAAATATTGTATAAGGCTCCAAAATTTAGCTATGGTTCAATCAATACTGTTTTACGGTAATCTTACAGTTAAGCGGCCTAAAGTTTTAATTTTTTCCGCCTGTTACGCTCTCCTCAGTAGAGACTTTTTTAATAATGAAAAAAAGATTGCTTCCCTATGCCAAACCCTCAGTCAATTAGCAATACATTCCCTTGTAGCAGCAGGCTATAAGAAAATTGATGTATGTACTGAAGCCAATAAATATTCTTCACGTATAAAATGTTTTTACTTACTCAAAAAACAACAAAATATAATTAACCGCTTAACTGTAGCTTTACCCTGTTTCACTATATAATTATTAAAATATTTAATAAAGATGAGAAGAATATGTTGAAACCTTATAAAAAGCTCTAAAATAAATTATAGTTTGACATACAAATAAGCAAGGGAATTAGCATTTTAATATGCTATGAAACTTAGCAAATGTCCGGTTATATGAAGTGAAAATAAACAAGTTGGTATAGAATGGTTAAAGGGTTTCATGTAACGTCTCAACGAACATTCTTGTAAACCTGAAAATACAAGTTTGTCTTGTTCAACAAGTTTTAATCAGCCACATTGCAAATCAATGTTTTGACAACTATGAAAAGTGACCGGATGACGGGAAAAATTGGTTTTAGAACATTTATAAAAATTAGTTAAATGTTCAATAAGTGGCAAATCTAAGATTCTCACTGACACTCCTGAGAGGAAAGAAATAAAACAAATTTATTTTTTATGCAAACAAACAAACTTATCTTGTATTCAAAACAAGAAACTTCCGAAATCAAGCTAACACAAAATCAAGCTACACGAAATCAAGCTAACACGAAAAATATTTTAATCTAAGTTAAATTTAACTTAAATTGTTTTGATTTTCATCATAGTATATTAGTAAAATATCTACTTTTGAATTTATAAATATCCGCATAAACATTATTTAAATTTTTATTTTATTAAGTTATAAGTTAATACTTTTACTAGATATAATAGTTTTACAAAAGTCTTGTTTGACCTATTTTTTTAAAGTGGTTAAAACATTAGACTGTGTGAGAAAAAAGTGATCCAACTGTTACAAATAAAAGTTAAACTTAATGAAGTAAAAAAATATATTAATCTTTTATACTTTAAACTTTTTATATTTTTAACTTCGCATCTTAAACTTCAGTTGTTTTTGATTGCCGGTGATCAAAGCTGCCTCAGGTAGATTCAAAACTACCCCATGCTGGGGCAGCTGTTAACATTTTTATGTATGTTAAAAACGTAAGAATACTGATTTTATTTTTAGCTTGAAAATCATACAAACACTGCAATTTCATTCCTTAATAATTGTTTTGACTATTTAGATAGAAAAAAGTGGTTAAAATGAATAAAATATTGATAAGTTTTCCCCTACTAAAAACATTGAATTCATTTTTTAAAAGATATTAACTGATTAAAACTAGTAATGAGAAATAAATTAAAAATTAAATGTAAATAAATTTTTTTAAATTTACTTATATAGTCGTTAACATAATACTTTAGAGTAGCCGTAGCGCAGCTGTCAGCGCGCTTACGTCAGAAGCTCCAGATCCGTGATTCAACGCCACCTCTGGGTAAGTTTTATCAAATCTTAGCATCAGGATAGAAAGAGGCATAAACATCCTTTCAAATTCTTTTCCACGGTGCTCTGTGATAAGACCGTAAGGGCTTCTTGGGGCACCTAAAATAATTAAAAAAGTATACAAGCTTCGTGTTTTAAAATATATAAAGTTGGAAGAATACGCTTTTATCTTTTCATCAAGTTCCTTTATTTATTATTACTTTACTTTGGTGATTTAATTTTTTTTTTAGTAATCTGTAAGTTTATTATTATAAAAAATTTTCACAGTTTTCCTATTTGCAAAATATACAAATTGCCGACACAAGAAGAAAACACATCTTATTGGCAAACTAGTAAACAACTCAAGTTGTTAATTTAGATTTGATTATCATCTTTAAAAATTTCAGAAAAATTAAATCGCAATTAGAATATTGTTTGTTGATTTGATTGTCCATTATATTGTAACGATCATTTCTCAATCGCGTAAGGGGTCGTCCGTAAAAGTATATACGCTCATAAGGGAAAGGGGAGGGATCTTCAAAAGGCAGTCTTCAAAAGGGAGTCTTCAAGGGAGTCTTCAAAAAAAATGTGTACAAATCTATTTGTATACATTTTTTTTATTTTAAGCATTTTTAAACGACAAAATAAACTATTACTTATTATTTTTTACTCAAGACCGGCAGCCGGCGGCTTTTATATAGACCGGCAGCCGGCACATTGTGTGTCAATTAACACCCTTTCGTTCATTCTTTATTTTTTTTATTTTTAAAAACTTATTTTCATATTTATTTATTTCTTATAAATATACGTCTTACATATAATATTCAATTTTTAATTTGAAATCCTAATGAATAAAAGTTAAAAATAATAATAATAATAAAATCTTTTTATATTTGTATTTATATATAAATATTTGTTTATATATCTGTATTTTTTGCATATATTACATTGTGATGTAGCGAAAATGTGTAATTTAACGACGTAACGTAATTTTTTATTTACACTTACATTTTAAAGGGGCTTGGCGATAAGACTGATTTTGACTTCTTCTTGCTCCAGCTGTATATTTACATTTTATGATGAATAATTTTGTAAATTTTTTTTTATGGTGAAATGGATAATAGTAATATGTTTTTAACACGTCTTAAAAAAAATGTTGTCTTTTTTCATAATTGAATCTTTTTTATTTCATAAAAGAGGGTGTGGGTGGGGTGGGTATCATTTCACAATCGCCAATGTCACATTTCGTTCTATAACATCTTTCAGATCTTTATTGTTACTTTCTTAAGACATTTATTCCTTGATTCTTGTCTGTAATTTTTTTAATAAGAAGATGAAGTTTTTTCCATCATAAAAAAATCAGCGTTTGGTTTAACAGTAAGAGGTCGTCCATAAATTACGTCATGCTATTAGGGGAGAGGGGATTTGTGGTTTTGTGACGACTCATACAAAACTTGTTACTTAAGTGTTACGATTTTGTGCGAGGAGGGGGGGGAGGTCAAAAATGGTCAAAAATTGCGTGACATAATTTATGGACGACCCCTAATGAGGTTGTTATTCAAACCTAAATCCGATTTATCATTTAAGTGTCTTGGATGTCAGATTCCGCATTAGTGTACAAGATGCTTTCTACAATATCAACAATACTTTTAGCAATTGCGGCTTTACTGCTGATATTAAAAATACCGTAATTGTTTTTAACAGAAAGAACCACATTAGGGTCTGTTATATAGCTTATAACGTCTGAAAATATTGTTCATCTCTCTTTAATACAACTTAGTTGTTTTTTTTTTAGTACAATGCTTAAAAAAATGTTTTGGTTACTTAACTCATCTAACTTCATAACTCATATAACTTAACTTCAACGGCCAAACTAATAGCTCACTAGCTTGATATTATATTTATAATTTAATTTTACTTCGTTTTTATTTAAATTTATGTCCATTATTAAATCTCTCAAACTTTTTAGAACAGCATCATTGTTTTTACAAATCTTTCCAGCATGCTTAATTAACTACTTTTATCTAAAATTATAGAAAGTTCTATTCCGACAGTTTCTTGAACGTATTTTTGCAGTAGTTTATCATTCTTGGTTAGTGATTTTCTTAAAAATTATACAATTTTCTAAATTTTTGTAAATAAAAAATTCACTTATGTGTTTTGTAGAACAAGATGGGTAGTTTTGATTGGTTCATCGTTTAATTGGTCTACAGAGTTTTCAAGTTCAATTTCCAAATAATCTGAATCAGAATTAACATTAAGCATTACATTAGCATCACATTCATTTAAAACTTGGACAATGTACATCTCTTTTATTAATACAATAAAGTACTTTTATTATTGCCAGTAATTGGCAATTGGACTAATTGAAAACAAGCTAAAAGAGTTTATCAAATATTGTCTGAATAGCATCAGACAAAGCTGCCAATAATAATGTGATGCTAGTGTAATGCTAGTGTTCTGATTCAGATTATTGTAGGCCATGTACAATAATCCTGTCTTTTTTACGTCCTGGTGCCCACCATCCCGGTGGGCACAGGACGTAAAAAAGACGTCTTTTAAACGTCTATTGAACGTTTTGGACGTCTTTTGAACGTTCAAAAGACGTCTTATTTAGGTCCTGTGCCCACTGGGATTACTGATGGTTTTTATTAAGTAACTTTACCATTCTTTTATTAACCGCAGCTTTGTCTGATTCTATTCAGACTATATTTGATAAAGCTTTATTAAACTCTTTTAGCTTCTTTTCAATTAGTTCTGCGCATACCTCAGCATGAGCAGATCCATAAATCCAACTCGATCCAAGATTCAAAAAATTACCGTCATTTCCATGAATAAAAATATTTATTTACCGGCGGTTTTTAATGTCCACTCATCTGCGGTAAGGCTTAATGCTTTTTTATTCAGCATATTTTGTGAAATTTCATTTACAACTACTTTTCCTATTCTATAATTCATAATTCATAACTTTAATAACAAGTTCTTTATTATGTAAAAATAACCAGTAATTACAAATTTAAGCAATCTTTACATTATAAAAAACCTAAATCACCGATAAATTACAAAAGTTGTCGGTAAAAATTTGAACTAAATTTAGTAATTTACCGGTAAACCGATAAACGGTATTACAATCCCTGGTAAACACCTAATGACAATGATTAGAATAATAATGGTTATAATAATAAAAATATTATATTTCATAATAAACATAAAAATGACATTATCAACACGAAGAAAAAAACATTACCAATAATAATGATGATAACAATAATACGATAATAAAATCACATTATTAAAATTTTTTATTGTTATAATTTGTTGCATTATTTTTTGATTTTAATTTATACATTATATTTACGACGTAACCTATCAAATATTAAGTGAATAATATGATAGAATCTACCACAGAAGCAAAAAAACGAAAAAGTACAAAAAATTATATCACAGAGCACCGCACAATTCCAAGAATTTAAGCTGGAAGTTTAATAAGTACGCATCCTTCTTTACAAGTATTGCAAATATGATCAGAGTCAGCTTCAAACCACGGACCTCCATATCTAAAGTCAGAATTCTAATCATTACACCATGGCTGCACTAAATTACAAGTACATCTGGAGATTTTACAGATGTAGATGTGTTACATCTTTTCAATTACCTAAGTATAATGACATCTGTGCAACCAATGGTGTAGGAAGGTTTTTAAATGTTTCAAATAAACAACTTTTAAACAAAAAGAATAGGAGAATGGGAACAAGAAACCCTAAACGTGAGGGAAATGAGTTGAACTATTTTTTTTTCATAAATATAAACTAGTTATGTATTCATGAACAGATTTCAAATTTTATGTTTAAATTATTCAGTCTTCAGTTTTTATGACCATGTAAAGTTTGTGGCCCCGTCAAATTGAGGGAAGGGAGTATTCTTTACATGGTCATGAACACTGAATAATTTAAACATAAAATTTGAAATCTGTCGATTAATACATAAGTAGTTTATATTTATGAAAAAATAAATAGTTCAACTCATTGCCCTCATGTTTAAGGTAAGGGGGAGGGGGGCTAATATTTTAGGGTTTCTTGTTCTCATTCTTCTAACACAGTAATTTTTTTTTGTGAAGAATTCTTTTCGTCACACATATGAACGTAAAAAAATTTAGAATATTCGTTTGTTTAAAAGTTGGTTATTTCAAACATTTAAAAACCTTTCTACGCCACTGAGTGCAACTACATTTGGAAATTTTACAGACGTAGTTACATCTTTTCAATTATGTTAAGAATAAGTACATCTGCAAAACTACGTATGTGAAATCTTATTAGTAAATATAGTTACATCTAAATGTAGTTACATCTTTTAATTATATTAAAAATAACTACTGGATTTAAAAAAGTTATTCATCTACAATGCATTATTTTAACCAGATGTAGTTACATATATGGTTTTTTTCAAATGTAGTTACATCTGAAAAAAAACGTTAAATATAAATGCATTATTTTAACCAGATGTAATTACATATATGTTTTTTTCAGATGTAATTAGATCTGGAGGAAATTCTTCCAGATGTTATTGGACTTGAAAAAAAATTACCAGATGTAGTTACATCTTCCTAAGGATGTTGTTTGTGGTCCAGCTATTTTCCGGCTGGTTTTGGACAGATGTTATTGAACAAATATACAGATGATTTGGGAAAAAAGTGTACAGATGATTTTGGAGTACTCTTCAGATGTTGTTGGACAGATGTACAAATACTTACCTTTGTTGAGTGTTCAATAAATTTAAATGAAGAAATAAGTACTTTTTTTATGGTAGCGGAAAAAACTACTAATATTATAGAGTTTTATTTGGTGAAGATCATACTCATTTATTTTATTCCCATAGTTAAGATATTAGTTTGTTTTATTCCAATAATATATCTATACATAGGATATATATAATACCAGTGATTTTCACTTAATTGTTTTTTATTCAAGAACTTGTTTCACTCTTTTACTTTTGGAAAGTGCTATACTCAAGTTTTTTTGATTTTGTATTAACATAAAAATTTAACACAGCATAGTTTCTGGATATCAAAAATAAAACAGTTTTGAAATAAAGAGTTATTCAGTTGTGAAAAAATAATGTCTGCAGTTGATTTATTCATAAGAAGACAAAGGAACGAGATTAGTTTATTTTTATTTTGATGCAGTTTGAAATTTCCTGGATTTAAAATAGAGAATTTGTATAGTTCTTGCTGTATTTTGAAATATTCAAAGGTGATTTTATGGCATTCCTTCCAACTATCTTCACATAGCTCCATACTTTAACTTAAAGTAGGCACTGCCAGTGGTTTATATAAATAGGAAATGGAAATAGGGTAGGCAAACTAGTTTCCAGATTGAATAAGAGTTTGAGCAACGAGATTTTTTTGTCAAAGATACAACAGGTTTCCCCATCCAATGTGAACCCTAGATGTTTAAGTTTATTCTGAAAAAATTTTTTTATTACCAGAAGTAATTAACGTATTGCTTTATATTTGTGCTTTACTTAAAATTAAAAAATCAGCTTTTTTGGCATTAAGTTTAATAAAATTACTGTGAGTATTGCACGTTTTTATAAACTTTTTAAGACCAGAAAGGGTAGAGCTTAAAAGTATAATATCATTCGCATATGCTATCACGCCAGTAAAGTTACCATATATAGATGTGCAGATAATGCCTTGGATTTTACTGGTTTCAAGAAAGCTTTCAGTGTAGATGTTATAGAGGTGAGGTGAATGAACTGATTCTTGTTTTACTCCTTGCTTTAGACGAGAAACCGTAGCAGTAGTTTGCGCACTTGTCTCAGAAGCTAGAGATCCGTGGTTCAATACCACCCATGGACAGTTTTATAACATCGGTACGGAAGGAGGCGAAACCTCCATTCAAATGCTCTTCCGCAGTTTGATAAGACCCTAAGGACTTCTCGGGGCACCTATAATAAAAATAAAATAATAATAATAAAAAGGCGAAAAGAACTTGATTTGAAACTTTGATACAAGACTGTTACTCTGCTATTTTTGTACAAAGAAGAGAATGTGACACAGCTAATAAGCTATACAGTGACTTTTTTTTGTTTATCATTTTTCAAATAGGTATCTCAATTACAGCTATGAAAGATTTTTTTGCGTCTAAGGAGCATTTAAACAAGTACATAAGTAAATTGTTGCTGTTGCAATGTCAAAGTATTTTGCTTATTAATAATTTAGCAAATAGCGTTGAGCTGTTATAATTAGTAGAATTGTAGAGGTTGAGTATTTCTAATAACAGTGCATATAATTAAAATTAGTTATTAAAGAACTTTTTTAAAAATTGGTATGGCACTGATACCGTGATAGTTGCTCAGGCAACATCTTGTGATTTTTTGTGAATATTTAGATGATAGTTAGACGACTTTATAAAGTAAGAATTGTTTTAAACGTAGCATTATTAGTATCTTCTTCAATTTTAATGGTATTGTATTTGGTGTGTTGACCACTAACTGACATTGATAGTGGTAAGTGATCGCCTAAGTTATTTGAGGACTCAGGATGAAAAATAAATTTAAGATTGATAAAACTTCTTTTGATACGTCAGTATATGACAGATTCGGTAGTGTCAAAATGTGTAAATAGGGCGAGTATCTTTTGCTATATTGATTGATTCTAACTAATTTTTTATTAAGTTTGGATAAGTGTATAGAATTATAATTTCTTTTGGAATTGGATCTTTCTAATAAATCTTATATCCGGAGCAAAAAAGATTGGAAATCACTAATTATAATGTTATTGCCGTTACCTTTGTAACTATTATAAAGAATATTCAACCATGTTTTTTGCATAAAGAACACATTTCCGCCAAATGATTATTTTTTTTTCATGTTTAATTGAATAATGGAGTTATACAAAGTGCGCGTTTTTATCCAGTGAAAAAAAAACGTTTTCCCCACATGTGGGTACCGTATGGGATACACGGGAACCTATGTCGGACAAGCGTTTTTTTTTTTACTGAGTACATCTCTTACTATTAGTAGTACTCTAGAGTACTCGAGTTTACCAATGTTCACATAAAAACGTTATATCATAACAGTGTATAAATGGTTTCGTAAAATCAATTTTGACTTCCTTGACAGTTGAAAGCAGGTATATCGAGAGTTAATGAAGGTTTTTTTTCTTTTTCTTTTGCTATTTGGATCCATTTTGAATTAACTATTTTTACCCTGGCACCCGTTAGATACCAAATTTTAATCATTGTTTATAAAAAAGCATTTTGTCCTAAAAAGGTTCACAATTATATTTTTGTGCCATAGATCAGATCCATGGCGTACTTTATAACAGGCCTATTCACCGTGCGGATGACGTCATAAACTGGAGGCGAGTTTTTTTAAACAGAAAAAACACAACTAACGTGAATTCAACTTGAAATTATATTTCCAATCCAAAAAATACTAAATAAAAAAATACTAAATAATTTTTTTTACAAATATAATAAATTTATACATAAATTCAGTATTTATGTTGGTTTTTTTTTTAAACTCAGTGTTAAATAACAATGCTATTTAACACTGAGTTTCAAAATTTTTTGTTTTGGTTCTTTTTCTGATCTTGGTGAGTACAAACTACAATAGTTTTTAAAAAATATGTTCGAAAGTATAACACCATGTTTTCTATTCATATTCAGTTGATATGATTCTGAAATAAGCATCATTAGATTGCACAAAGAAGAAATGCATGTATTATCAGCCACTTCACGAAACATTATATAGCAATATATAACCCATTGACATACACAATCACCAGGTACAGTTAATCCTCCACGATTGATTTCGTCTGTAAAATATCGGAATTTCTCATAATAAAAGCATGAGTAATCTGAATCTTCATCATTTCGGACAACATACCCAGCTATATAAATCAGACTCATTTTAACATCTATAGATACTATATTTTCTAATTCTGGTAAGTTATCAAATATCAAACATTTCTCTTCGTTCATGTAAAAACCACATCTTTCACAAGAATGTCCTGATGTAGTAAAATCAAGACAATCACCATTATTGTCTAATTGCAAAAGTAGTTTTGTCTTTAAAATACCAACTTTCTCTAATACTTGTTGTACAGTAATAAAATATGTACCACCTGATCCTTGTCTGAGTTTCCCAAACTGTTTTTCTAAAGGATCAGTGGTAAATGTTCCAAGCAAAACATATTTATGATTTGTAGACAAAAGAAACTTTGACAACTCAACAAGACCATTGCATGTGTGATAGAGACTTTTAGAAGTATCTTTTGTGAAACTTTTACAACGAACTTTTTGAGAAGAACACATTTGTTTAGCTAAGTTTCCGAATTCTAACAACTTTTGAAGATTAAAATCACCAGGAGAAAATATTGCAGCTTTGTTTGGATCACGCATACGTATATCTGCATAAGGGCTATGAACATTTTCAATTCTCCAAAATTCAATTATTATTGAAAGAAACAAAATAGTATCATCAACATTTTCCAAGTCTGGATGACATTTTAAGGCACAGACTGTTTCTTCACAAAATACTTTCAGACAAGTTGAAACTTTTTGTCTTTCAATTGGTTTGGGGAATACAGCAACATCAGTAAGTTTAGACATTTTAATCATTTGCTTTGATTCTAATTTATGCAATGCTACAATGTGAGACCACTTAGCAACTTTTTTTTCCTTATTAACATAAAAATCAAGTTCCTGAGTCTTTTCAGTTATCCAATTATTGCGAATATTTTTTAAAAGGTGCACAAAATCATATAAAAGATAAATATTATCTTTTGTTCGCCAAGGTACGCCGCCTGTGTCAAATTTCTTAAAAAAGGCCTGATTTACCCTGTTACCATCACAAACTATACATACAACATTACCACCTGCTGCTTTGATGGCCGATAAAAGAAAGTTAGTTTGTTCAAAAAGAAAATTTGAATCGGTTTCACGTACTGGAAGCATTTTACATAGAAATTTGGGTCCACCAAACAAAGTAACCACCATAAAACTCAAAACAGTATTAGCAAGAACATTTGGATTGTTAACTGCTTTTCCAAACACTGTTCCCCCATGGTACTGCAACATAGTTTTAACATAAACTTCATCTAATAGAAGAATACAATTTTTATGTCTAACGTCAGATAAGTTTGAAAACACTTTTTGTAGAAATATATCTTCATGAACAGATTTTACTTTCGATGTTAGTCTTGTTAATGTTGTAATGCTAGGAAGTTGAAAATCTTCTCTGAGACGATTATATGTAGTACGTGACATTGAAAAATATTCAAATGCTCTTATTATTGTTTCAACAGAATATTTTTTATCTGTGACAAGTTTATCACCCATCGAAAATAGTTGCTGTTCAATAATATTTTTTTTACTGTTTATCTCATAAGCATTTAAAAATCGAACTGCTTCTACAATATGTGACCATCTATTTAATATGGTAACTCTGTTCTGCGATAGTGTTTTTATTACACATTTGACTCCACAGTGAAATGCTTCGTACTGAAAATTATTATTTATTTTCAGAACAAATAATGGCACACCGGTGTTATGAAAGAACTCTACTGATTGAATAAATACTTGATTGTCTGTTTTAGTGTTAAATAATAGATCAACTCCATTAAAGTTGTAACTTTCTATGTTCGTTTTCAGATCATTAAATGATTTTATAACGTCTTTTATATTGAAAGCTGATAATTCGTCAGGTTGAACATTTCTAGATTCAGCATGTGATCTTAAAGTAGTTCTAGGACAACCAGATGGTGAAGGTATTACACTTGGTTTCACACACGTAAATACAGATGGAGGATCACGAGGTCTTTCTTTTCCATAGTCTTTTGTTAAAACGTATCCAACAGGCCAGTGCCTTTCACAAACTACGGTGTCTTTTTTATCTGGTATATTTTCTCTTGGTATAACTGCCAACCACCTTTTTCTTTCTTCTGGTATTCGAGGAAGACGAAAAGTTTTTTCTTTGGAACTTTGATCATAATTTCCATTACAATTAGTGACACAGCATTTACGACCCATGTTTAATACAAATTTAAATTTTTAACTAAATAAATAAATAGCAAGAGCTTCAACGCTTAACAGAAAATATGGTTTCACAAATGTTCGCCTCCAGTTTATGACGTCATCCGCACGATGAATAGGCCTGTTATAAAGTACGCCATGATTAGATCTGATCTCTTCCGCAGTGCTCTGTGATAAGACCGTAACAATTTCTTGGGGCACTTATAATAAAAATAAAATAAAAATAATAAAAAGGCGAAAAGAACTTGATTTGAAACTTTGATACAAGACTGTTGCTCTGCTATTTTTGCACAACGAAGAGAAAGTGTATAGCTAATAAGCTATACAGTGACTTTTTTTTACCATTTTTCAAATATGTTACAGCTATGAAAGATTTTTTTGACTTGTTTAATGGACATAATGTGAACAAAAAGCATGAAATATATATCTCTCAATAAGCTAAAGACATTAACTTGAAGCTATTGTTTTCAACTAATTAAAAAATTGTATTGAAACTAAAATATAACTGTTTGTCACAATCAATAAGGTGGACGACTTGTTGAAATTGTTGAAGCAAAAATATTTATTTATTTTTTATGTTTTTTTTTTACTCATTTAGCCGTATAAATAACGTGTAATTAAGATAAAGATGCCAATGACAAGAATTATAGACCTAAATATCTATCTTGTGTTTTATCTATCTCGTGTTTTATCTACCTCGTGTTTTTTAAATTTGCTTGAAATATTAATGTAAAACAGGCTATTTAATCATTTATAAGAAAACGAAATGTTGTTTTTAAAACAGTTTGGTTTCAAAATAAAATGTTTAACTGAACATGCAGTGGTCGAAATAGCCAAACAAATTACAAACGCATTATGTACTAACTATTTTTCATAGAAGTTTTCATTGATCTGTCAAAAGCTATTATTTCTGTAAACCACAATATACTAATTAAAAAACTTAAAGATCATGGAGTAAAAAAACAACTTTGTTTCAAAAGTTAATTGACCAATAGAACGCAATTTAAACAGTATGAGCAAAAACAAAAAATTCCATAAGTGCAACTTGTTCTCCAGGGCTCTATTTTAGGACCCTTATTATTCCTAGAGTATATAAATGATTTAAATTTAGCAAAAAACTTCTTAAATTGTATTCTTTTTGCAGATGACTCTTTCTCTCAGATCAATCTTTTTTATTCCCACAGAGAAATTAAAGCATTTTATGAAACAGCTAACGAACAGTTTAGTAAAGTTCGCCTCTTCTGCGTATACTTGGTGCTTTAATGTCTTTAAAATCAACTTACACCAAATTTAAATGTTCATGTTTAAAACATAGATGGGACTATCTCCTAAAATATTTCAGTCCTATTTTGACAAAGTAGTTCATAAATACCCGAAAAAATTTTCAGATAATAACTACATTGCTCTTAAATATAGTTCAAAATAAATTACAGATTCAATTCAATACTGTGAACCTTATTTGTGCAAAAAGTTTTCTTAGGTTGCAAATACGAAAAAAGTTAGTATACAACAGTATATAAATGAACTGTAACTGGTTTTATTACCTATAGATTCTAACATATCCGATTTTAAATGCTTCTTTTGAACTAAAATTCATTTATTTAAAATATTTCACAGAATGTATCAACATTTTTTTCATTAGTTCAATTATGGTGATACCTTTAATCTTGATCACATTTATTGCTATCAGATAGTCTATAACTATTCATTCACAAAGCCTCAAAATTAGTTTTTATAAATTTTATAATAAAATTAAGTTATTATCAGAAAAAGTTAGGATCAATTTATCGTGAAAAACAGTAGTTGTAGGTTTACTACACTACTGCACGTCTGAAACTGAGCATGGGAACCCCTTTAAACTTAAAATTGCAAGGGTCATACCCATTTTCAAATCAAGAGACATTTCTAATCCTGAAAATTACAGACTAATTTCAGTTCTCCCTTGCTTCTCTAAAATCTTAGAGCGAATTATGTATGATTGATTTTGACTTTTCTAAATATAAATAATATACTATATTATAAAAATTGGGTTTCAGCAAGAGTATTCAGCTGACCATGCCATCATTAATATTGTTCACGATATAACATTCTTATAAAAAAACTCGAAAGGTATTAAAGATATTTAGAATGACTCATAGTTATCACAACAATAGAAAACAATACATAGCACATGAAAAACAAAACGCTGATTACATGACTATATTTTGCGGTGTTTCCCAAGGCTCAATTCTGGGTCCACTTTTATTTCTTATTTATGTAAAGAATTTCCATAAATTTTCAAACATTTAAAACTCAGTTTTATTTGCAGATGACTCAAATTTATTTTATTCAATAGATATATCAACCCTTTATTTAAAATACTAAACAAGGAATTTTTAAATCTAGCGGAATGTTTTAAGGCAAACAAATTGTCCTTAAATTCAATTAAAACTAAGTATACTTTTTTTCATTGACTTCGCGATAAAGAAAACATTCCATTAAAACTTATATTGGCAACTCTAAAATAGTTAGAGAGTCATCATTAAAGTTTTTAGGAGTGATACTTGACAAAAACTTGACATGGAGAGAGCACATAAGAACGATAGAGGATAAAACTTCGAGAAATATTGGCATTCTATACAAAGCTAAGCAATTATTAAACCAAAACTGCTTAAAAATCTTATATTTCTCCCACGTACATTGTTAAATAAACTATGCAAATATTACATGGTGCAGCTCTAATGTAAGTAAAATTAAAAAATTGCTTAGTAGACAAAAACACGCTGTCAGAAATATATTAAGTGCTGGTCGGTTCACATATTCTGAAGAACTATTTAAAAACCATCACATACTTAATATTTTTCAGTAACTCCTATAATATTTAATACACTTTTCAATAAGATTAATTGCGTGTACCCTACAAGAATTTCAAATTAAATTTATGAGCAACCTAAAATGCACTATTGGGTTACTAAATTTTCTATTGCCATCAAAGGTCCTAAATTATGGAACACTATTAAATAACGAGCTGAAAAATTGTTATTCTCTTTTTCTATTCAAACAAAAACTCAAACAAAAAACTTATTAACGACGTTAATGAATTAAATCCTTTTTAAGATTATTATTATTATTTTTTTTTTAATTTTTTCTTTTTAACAACTATCTTATTAATTTGCCTCTAATTAAAATTTTCTTTAAATTTTCCTATCAACATATCTTTAGTTTTTTAGGTGTAATTATTTTTTATTTTCTTATTACAATTTTCTTTTGATTATAGATTAGTATCTGATCTTAACATAGGGGAGAGTGGGGCACCGTGACCCACTTTTGGTTTTGCTTCGTAACAATTTTTTTAATACGCTGTTTTTTAGGCGATTGGTTTAGTTTGTAGAATAAATTTATACCTACAAAATAAGTTCTATTAATTACCAAAATATAACAGGTTAAACTTGTGAGACTAGTTAAACTAAAATTAGAAATTTGTTTCAAGGCACCCCAACCATGGGGTGCCTTGAAACACACTATGAGCATCATTATAAAAATAAATAAAAAGTATAAAACATAGAGAAAAGGCAGAATTTTTTCGAAATATAAAGAAATTAATAATTATAACCCAAATAATACATCCAATGGTCCAAATCACATTTTAGAAGACCAGATGTTATATCGTTTTAAATGTAATTTGTAAGCGTCAATAAACAATGGCTTTGTATTGAAATGGGATCTCCTTGTGTTATATTTACATAAATCTTTTTAAAATTAACTATGAATATTAAAGGAAATAATTTTTAGAATTGTTTATGACACAATGCTGTACTGTTCTACAGTTTTAGGGCCCCCCACAAATGCTGTATAAAGTTACCCCATACTTGCTTATAGAAAACAGTTGCTTTATTTTTATTATCAACTTATTTTTTCAATGATTTTGTTTAATAAAGTAAAAAGCATATGGATTGTAGTATACAAAATAATGTTACTTACTGATAGACACATTGAATAAGGTACCTTAAAACTTATGAGCTTTAAAAACTAATAAGTTATTTTGTCATCAAAAAAACACAAATTTTGACCCCTCGCAGGCCTAATAATGTCAAATGATATAACTTTTTTTCAAAACATAGCTCTAGTAACTTTTTCACTGTATGAAAGTGGTTGTCACAACTCTTAAGGTGCTTCCACAATTACAATGTTTCATAGTGCCGTATACTCCCCTACTTGTAAATATTTGTATATAACTTATAAATGGTACAAAGTAATAGCGTATCGTTTTGGTGACGTCAATTTGTTTGTTTGTCCGAATATCAATCCCACAACCACTTGCGTTTTTAAGAAATTCTTTTATTTTGATTCAATGTTTGTCCAAATATCAATCCCAAAATGCCTTACGTTTCTAAAAAAATTCTATTTTTAGAACACAAACGGAACGCTACCCAGCAAACATGCTATAGCGGAATCTCAGTGGACCTATATAGGCATTTTGAGCGGGCCACTGTAGTGTTGCCCATCGGTTACTTAGTGGACCATTAGTGGCAGCCGCCAAAAGTGGCTTCCCGATAATTAACCACCATTAAAATGTCGGAAAATTATCGGCTTGCCATTTATAGCGGCTACCACTAGTGGTCCACTAAGTAACCGATGAGCAAAACTCCAATAAACCGCTAAAAAATGCCTATATAGGTCCACTACAAACTACTAAAATAATGTTTGCTGGGTATTGTATGTTTACCTAGTAATGGTTTTACTCGCTTGCTGATGAAAGCACGTCGGGGCGTAGTGATAAGGCAAATATTGTCTTCTTTTAGCCCTGGTCATGTAGATTTTATTTATATAACACGGCATTGTATTCGTTTTTTTTAATGACTAAATAAATAAATAAAATACATCGTAAATAGAAATTGTCCAATATCTTTTTTTATTATGCCATTTTGACTTTGTTTGGAGTTACCCGAATCTCCCCTTATAAAGTTATTAAAATCTAAAAGAATCCAAACATGATGAGAATTCGTTATTGAAAAGATGATAAGAATCTAAGATTCAAGGAAATGAAAAAAAATTAAAGTTCTCTTTTGTAACTTTCGTTATTTATTTATTTTATCAATGCTTTATTCTTTTTTGACATTTGACATCTAATTTCAAGTGGTGCACACGTATTTAATCGGCTGGTTCTAAATCTCTACATCTTCTTTGTATGCTACAAATGATATTCACTTACATCGATAAAAGTTGGGGTAATACTGCAGTTAAGTGGCGTAAAATAATTTTTAATTTTTGCTTGATTAAACTCTGCGATGGTGAAAATGAAAAAAATTTATCTGAAAGTGACGTTGCGAAACGTCATAGAAAACCACATTAGATTTTATGACTTCTGCAAATCGACATGGCATCGATTTAACTAATTTCTTTTTTAACCCAAAGATGTTCAATTGGATTAAGATCTGGACTTTGCGCTGGCCATTCAAGTAACTCAATTTGCTTTTTTAGACGTATGTTTAGGGCCATCGTCTTGTTGGAAGATAAAATTTTTTCCTAATTGCAGTTTTTTGGTTGAAGCCAGAAGATTTTAATTAAGAATGTTAACATAAACCTCAAAGTCCATAATTCCATCAATAAACTCCAGTTTTCCTGTTTTGTTCCAAGCTATTGATCTCCATACCATAACATTGCCTCCACTAAATTTTACTGTGCCTCGAATACAACTGAGTGTGAATGCTTCACCTTTTTTCTCCATACTTTTTGAGCTCCATCGTACTTCACAAGATTAAATTTTGACTCGTCCGCCCACAAAACTTTCCTCCAGAATAATACCGTATTTCCTCCAGAATTATACCATATTTTTTAGCAATGAAAGTCTTCGTTTTCGATGGATTTTTGAAAGGAATGGTTTCTTGCGTGAAACTCTTGTTTTGAATCCACTTTCTTTCAATCGATTTCGAATAGTACATGAGCTCACTTGTAACCCAAAATCTTTCTCAAGAAGGCTTGACACTTTTGGTGCTGGTAAAAAGCGGGTTTTTTTGCACCATTTTGACAATTTGTTGATCTATGTTGTTTTACGCTTAGCTCCGGATCTTAGCTGATTTTGCTTATATCTAAACATATTATACTTTTTAATCAGATTGCTGATGGTTCCTAATGCCATTCCAGCCGCTTTATTTATAGACCTAAATGTCTTACCTTGCTTCAACAAGTCAATAACCAAATTGCGCTGAGCTTGGGACCATTCCTTGATTTTAACTCCCATACTTGATGATATCAATGGTAAATCAAATGAATTTAAAAAAGTATCAGTCAATTATTAAAAATTAATCGTTGTAAAACAACAACATTTCTAAAACTATTAGTTTAAAAACTTTTTTTAATAATCAATTTCAAAACTGGATAATTATTTTTCGTTGAAGTTTTAACACTCCTTCGGGAATCGTTAAATTTTAGCAAACCAAGTTAATTTACCGTGGATTCACTTTTTGCCTTATAAAATCGTGATTAAATTTGCTTTTAGAATAATTATTAAAGTATCTATCAAAAACATGTTTTTTCTGAAATAACCTGACAAAGTTAATTTTTCACAATAAAATGTTTTGTTCGGATACTTATTTCTCTGACTGGATATATATATATTATATATATATATATATATATATATATATATATATATATATATATATATATATATATATATATATATATATATATATATATATAATTAGTAGATAATCGCTTAACGAAAATTTCTGATGAGTCTTTATTGAAGAAACACAGCGTTAAATGAGAAAAATTTTCGTTAAGTGATTTTCTCCTAATTTATATTTGCTCTGTTCTTTTAAGAACATTGAGCACATTTTGTAGAATACATTTTAAAATTGTGTATATATATATACATATATATATATATATATATATATATATATATATATATATATATATATATATATATATATATATATATATATATACATATATATATATATATATATATATATATATATATATATATATATATATATATATATATATATATATATATATATATATATATATAAAAGATGAAAAAAATGTATATATGGCTTATGAGTGCCGCAAACGGCATGAAACTTTAAGTACCGTAAAAAAGTTGTTTTTTTTCATCTTACTTTTTTATTTATTTATTGATCTATTTTGTGATTATTTCACTTTATATGATCACTCTCAAATCGAAAAAATTGATTATTATTACATAATCAAAACAACAATATATATATATATATATATATATATATATATATATATATATATATATATATATATATATATATATATATATATATATATATATATAGCACATGATTCATGGCCCATATGTAACGAAAAACAAATTCTCTCCATGTATGGGCGACGAAAAATGCTCTAAGAATTTCTTAAAATATTTCGCAAATGACGCTTTACTAAGCAACGATGGGTGCCCTACATTTCGCAGTAGAGATACTGGAACGTACACGCTCAAAAAAGACTCAGCCAAAAATCAAATTGAGGTAGACAACAGATGGGTCAAATCCTTACCTTCTTTTGAAATATGATTGCCATATTATTCTGGAATACTATTCATCCATCAAGTGCGTAAAGTACCTCTTCAAATATGTTTATAAGGGACACGATTGCGCAAGTGTCAAGGTTCACTCGGAGGATGGATCAAACGCGATCAATTGGTGTGAAGTCAAAACATTCTTAGACACCCGATATGTTTGCGCACCTGAAGCTACTCATCGAATCTTCAAGTTCCTTATGTCTGATCGGACCCACTTTATAAACAGACTACCTTTTCATCTACCAGATGGTCATAAGATTTATTATGAAACCAGTAAAGAGCAAAAGGCATTCAATACTAATAAAGGCACAGAGCTGATGGCTTGGCTTGATCTAAATAAGAGGAATCCATCAGCAAGACAGTATTTCTATCATGAAATTCCTGAGCACTTTTTGTTTGATGTTAAAGAACGAAAATGGAAACCACGTGTTCAACTTTGCAAAGTCATTGGTCAAATCTATTCCGTCCATGCCAAGGAGACCTATTGGAGGATGCTTAAAATACATAATAAAAGAAATATTATGAATTATATGTACAGGTTGTGACATAGATATGGTTTTTTTAAATGTGTTATTAGTAATGAATGCAAATAGATATTCTGAAAATCTATATATCCGGTCTTGCATTCGTGCTGCTCATATCAATGAGTACACTATAAATAATAAAAGTTACATTAAAGCATATGCAACACCAGCAAAAATTTCAAACTTAGAACTGTTTTGATGAAGCATAGTAAAACAATTTGTGTGTCTATATATATATCGTTGGTATACAAGGGAAATACTTGTCCAACTTTTTGCAGTATGGAGTTATACCACTATTTAGTATTTTAAATTCTCTATCGCTTCATATACCACACAAATTTAAAAAATCAATTATTAATGAGTTATAAGGATTTTTTATTTCAAGTATTACACAAAGACTTATTATTTTAACTATTACGCAAAAACTTATTTGTTCATTATCTCAAAATGATGTTTTTGGACTTGCATTTCTCTTGTATACCAACGATATATAAATATAAATATATATATATATATATATATATATATATATATATATATATATATATATATATATATATCGTCGGTATGAATTAGTAGAAAATCACTTAATTAGTAGAAAACCACTTGTATTTATTTAGCATTATAATAATTATAATGCTAAATAAATACAACTCATAACTTTTTTGATCATAACTAATATATAAAAGATTAGAAAAAGATCTTAAAAAATAGATTAGAACATGTGAGGAGGAACAGCGATTAATAAAAAATCTGATTAAACAGGGTAATCAACTTATAAAGCAGAGTGAGCATAAACTAAAAGAAGGTGATTTACTACTTCATTCTTATGGATGCAATATAAGCAGGTGTGCATAGACTTATATATGTCTCCATAAATATATATATATATATATATATATATATATATATATATATATATATATATATATATATATATATATATATATATATATATATATATATATATAAAGAATTTTAAAATGTATTCTACAAAATAGAGAACTCAATTTTTTTAAAAGATAAGAGCTATTATAAATTAGTAGAAAATCGCTTAACGAAAATTTTTCTCATTTAGAAATGCATTTCTGATTGCTTCTGATCTCAGCTTTCAGTTCTAAAGAATCCAAATCATTTTTGTGCTTCTGGGCTAGGCTAAATTTTTGCTTAAGTTCTTTAACAGAATTAAGGGAGGTTTGTTTTTCAGTGAGAAGTCAGATGATACTTTGGACATTACCTCAAATCGCCATTGCATTTGTGTGATAATGCTATCAAACACACAATTGCATTGAATGATAAAGTCTTGTTCTGGTTTAATTAAAATGCCATCATCATCAGCCTCATTAAACATCATACGCTTGACTTTTCTCTTTCGTTTAATTGGAAAGTCTGTGTCAATGTCAATTGTTTTTGCTGTTTGTTTGGCAGATTTTATGATGTTTTTCACTCCTCTTTCTCTGAGACACTGGATGACCGAGACAAGCCCTTTCATTTTTTTGTCAATTGAAATTTTTGGGCTTGCATTGCATGATTTTTTCTGTCAATTAATGTAAGAGTTTTATTCCGCAGGTTCAACAAACAAAGAAATTTAAGATTGAGCAATTTGAGTAGGTCTTTTGCACCAGCAACAGTTTCATGGTTTAAACTTGTTTTTGTACTCAAGTCTTATAAAACACTATAAACTTCCACAACTTAATTGTTTAGAGAAGCAACTGCTTCTTTTTTTGATGACCATTTTGTTTCACCCTTTAATGAAATTGGGAGTTCTTTCATCAGGTTTTCCCATCTTGATGTAGAATTGGAAAAAAATGTGAACATTTTTTGAATAGATCCAAGGAATGTAACCATAAGAGGTGAGACTTCAGCAGCATAAACGCCAACCAAATTAAGAGTATGGGCTGCACATGGTACAAACGATGCTAGTCCATTGGTATTAATGATTTGTACTTGAACTCCTTTGTATTTTCCAGCCATATTTGCTCCATTGTCATAGCCCTGGCCTGCAATATTTAATCCACCAATTTTCAGTTTTCCTAGGATTTCTTCTGCAATGCCTTTTCCAGTCTTTTGATGGCTCTCTAGAAAATCCACGAAACTTTCTTCTATTGAGCACATTTCATTTTTTATAAGAACATATCTTATTACTTCACTTAGCTGTTCTTTATGAGAAACATCAGGTATACAGTCAAAAAGCAAGGAATAATATTTTGCATTTATAATCCGTGAGAGGACTTCTCCTTTAACTTTTTCTCCCACAAGTGTAGTTATTTCATTTTGAATTTGTGGTGAAAAATATGAGACTGCAGCTTTTTTTGCTTTTATTGTTGTAATATGGTCTGCCAATAGAGGATTGTAATGACTAATCAACTCTAGGGTACTTAAAAAGATTCCACTTTTTTGTTCCCCATATTGCATCATTACTTCCTCTTAGAGCTAAATTATTATTTGCACAGAGTAATATAGCAACAATAGTTTTTAAAATGTTCCTCCGTTTGTTTGCTTCTCGATTTATTGTTCTCTGAAGTTTGACCTTTTTTTAAATTTTGTTCCATTTCCTTCCAAATTGCATAGCATTTTCTATGCTCAAGACTATTCTCATGTTCAGGAATTTTGGGATTAAACTTTGTTCAGTCACTAAATCCTTCAGAAATATCAGACAACTTATTAGCTTTTTTTTTAGGAAAAAAGTACATAAAAAAAAACAGAATGTTGCATCTTTTAAATTGCTATATAGCAACCATTGCCTTTTCACCAGTTTGCCATTGGCAAGAATCTTTTTGTACCACTTTGAACTGAAATGTCTTATTTTTGCATCAGAAGAAGAAGTTGATGGAAAAGTTTCTCTAGTTTCCTGCTCAGTTCCATTTTCAATTAAAAAGCGCCTCACTCGATCAGTTATTTGTGATCATATGGGAGGATCCTTTAGCTCAAAATTTGTGTTTAGAATATCTTTTTTTCCTTCTTCTTTGGGATTTGATGGTTGAAAGTTATTTTATTTTGTCACTTACAAAAAAAACCTCAACAAATGCTTTGTCTATATCAGACGAAAGTTGGAAAACCTTAGTTTTGTTTAGATCTTGATTTGATAATGGCGAAGAAGACTGAGTTTCGTTAATACGTTGATTGGATGAATTCATAAAAGTCTGCATTTGACATGGATTTTTTTCAGTTAAATCTTCTTTTTCAGTTAAATTTTCATTTTGGGATGCACTAACAAAACTATCAGCGTCTTTCACAAACCATTTTTTTAAATTAATTCTAGTTTCTTTTCACTTTCTTCTATTTGTCTTTTTTGTTTTTTTTTAATATGAACCTTATGGTTTTTTTGGAGGTGCCATTTTTAAATTTTTGATAATTTTATATTGCGCAAAATATCTTTTTGTTACGGCATTTTTACAAAATTTAATTGATTTTTAATTTAAGTTATGAATCGTGCAAGACATTGAAGAGAGAAACTTGCGAGTGATGAAGTGGGAGGAGATAAATAATCTTAATAATTGAAAATTGCCGCCTTTTTAATAAACTAACGTAAAGTATTGAAAATTTCCGCCCTTACCAAAATGGCGCTCGGGGCCTAGGCCTCAAAGGCCCCTCGTTACGGCACTGTTGATAAAACCCACTAAAATGAATTAATTTTATACCTTGTTACTACTGAGGTAGCCAGAATATTATTTCATTTCTAAAATGTCTATTTATCGTAGAAAATTTATAATAAATAAAAAACTTGCAACCTCTGTCGTAACATGGTCTAATCAATCAATCTTTGCGGACACACAAAAACAATGATCTAAACATTTTTTTTTTCTTTTCTTGATTTTTAATTTACAAAATTCATCATTTATTTGATAATATGCAAAAAAAATTTAAGAAATTTGGAAATTATTGTTTGTAAAATATAAAGATTTAGTGAAAACCCGGGTTTTGTTACCCCTGAAAGCTCCGCACTTAAAAAGATAAATTAAAAAAAAAAATTGTCACAAACATTTTTTGTTAATTAATGCTAACTAGTTTCGGTTAAAAAATATTCAAAATATTAGGCTTATTCTCCATTCAGAATTTTTTGCGCTTTGAAGGCGCGGAAAAGTTTTTTGAGCATGCGTCAACAAGCGGAAAACTTCCGTTTACAGAATAGCACTTAATGTATCAGTATAAGATTTAAATTATTTGACAGTGAATAATTTTTTTAAATTTTTTGCATAAGTTCACAAACTTTTGAAGTATTACTATCCTGGGTTGCTTCTTTTATATCTAAATCTTCTCTAAGACGTTCAGTTGACACTGATGAAGAAAGGTTATTACAAAAAGATATCTTGCTACTGGCAATGCTCAGATAACAATTGCAATAAGTTTTAGATTGAGTCCTTCAGTTGTAGTAAGAACTATTAAAGAAACATGTAAAATTATTTGGAATGTTTTGTGTAAAAAAGGATATTTAATAGCACCATCTGCACAACAACAATAGCTTTAAATATCTTCAGAATTCTACAAACGATGGAATTTTCCTTATTGTTTAGGTGCAATAGATGGTAAACATGTAGTTATTTAGTCACCAGCTCGAAGGTTCAATGTATTTTAAATACAAAAAAACAGTTGTACTTTTAGCAGCGTTTAATGCAAAATATTAAATCACTTTGGTTGATATAGGTGGCTTTGGTCGTCAAAGCGACAGTGGTATCTACAATAACAGCAAAGTTGGATTTTCTATCGATAATAATCTATTAAATTTTTCTGATCCATCATAGAGACATTTGCATTAAAACTGCAGACTATGAGGCCTTATCCTCGAAGGACTCATCTCAATAAAACAGAAATTGAACATAACTATCGCTTATCAAGTGGTAGATGGGTAGTTGAGAACTGTTTTAGCGTATTAGCTAGCAGATTCCGAATATTTAAAAGACCAATCATATGAAATTTTAAAAATGTAGAACACAATTTTTTAATAAAGATAAAAATAAAAGCAGACAATTTTTCATATTGTCCAAATGATTATGTTGATCAAGAAACACAAAATGAGAGTATACCTGGTTATTAGAGAAAAGAAATAAATGATTATCAAGGACTTAAACCAATTCAATGTCTTGGAGCTTATAATTTTATAAAAGAAGCATAATCTATTAAAAATAGTTATAAAAATTACTTTAATTTGGATGTAGGTTTATTATTATGGCAACATAGAATAGTTCATCGTACATTTAATCCTTTTGATGAAGAATATTAGATATTTGCTTTCACACAATGAATGGAATAAAAAATTGACATTAACGTTTTTACTTTTTCTTCATAAATATAAACATTATGTATATAAAAAAAAATTATTATTATTCAAATTCTAAATTAAATAAAACTTCTTCAATTCTTATTCTCGCCTAACTATTTTTCTTTTTATGAAGTTAACCTACTCAATAAACTTCTACAAGATAGAACATCGGAATCCATTTTATCATCAGCTTTCTTTAGTTGTTGCAAACTTTCAACAAGTAATCTATCAATTGAACTAGTATTTTTTGACCTTTTTTTAGTACGACTTGAGCAAGGTTTTGTGTTCAATAGTAGCGAATTACTGGTTTCAACTTTGTTGTGATTATATGTGGTCCGACCAGGAACTCTTTGTTTTTACTTTCAACCAATGAAAGTAATAACAAAGAATTCCTGGTATATACATATTTAATGGATTATAATTTTATTAGTAAAAGTTTGGTAAAAATCATCAACAATAAATTCAAAGAAATTTGTCGAGTTAAAAATGGGTTTAATTGACATAATGTGCACAAAAAAGCATAACGAATATCTCAATATGCTAAAAACATTAACTTGAAGTGCAAATTCTTGTCTTCAAATATTTGAAAATTTTTTTGTAAGATAACAACTTTCAGTAATAAAATTCCAAAAGATATCGCGAGAACCTTAAAATAAATAAAAATTTAAAATCTTTCGTTCTTAAAATGAAAGATGGAATACAAAAGTTCAGAAAAACATTATCAAGAAAATAATTAAAGAAAACTTCTAAAATGATCTCTTTTTCATCTTTTCAAAACTTTCACATTTTTTTTGTACTTTTTAATGATATTGTATATAAAAAACAAAACCAAGCAAACAAAAAAGTTGCTATCCAAGTGTGCCAACAAAACAATAAAATATCAATGCGGTATGACTCAAAAAAGTACGAAAAAGAAAAAAAAAAGTTGTTCAAACTTATATAAATTAAAACATAATTAACTCATATGGCATGTTATCAACAGGTGACTCGAAAACTAATATTGCAACAAAACTATGCAATAATAATCTTTATATTAAATGCGAAAATATTTAAGGTGAAACACTAAGAAGGCCTAAATTTTACTTTTAGATTAGTTAACTATTAATGAACTTAAAGTTGCTTTCAAATATTATAACGAAATAAAGAAACGATGAAATTAACGCAAATATTGTAATTGATTTTATAAAATATACAGACATCTATTTGGTGAAAAAACTTATGCGCAATATAAAGCTGTTAACAGCTCTTTTTTTACATTTGGAGAATTTATTTGTTTCAATTACAATTAATACTAGCAATCATCAAATCCTATTAAGAAAAAAACTAATTTTTTATGGCATTACTTAACCGTAAACAGATTTTGAACCACAACTCTTTGGTTCAAAAGTTACTAACCGTAAACAGTTTGTTTACTAATTGTTTACAGTTTCAAGATCCCGTATCTGAGGTGTTAATGAATATAAAGTGCGGTGTTCCACAAAGATCTATACTCCTTTTTATAATATACATAAATAATTTTTATAAATCAAGCTTTTTTATAAATAAAGCTTAACAACCATAAACTTGGCAAATGTCATCGATTTATTTTTGTCTCATGAAAATTTAAATATGCTTTTTACTAATATGAAAAACTAATGTTTTACTAATATGAAAAAAGTTGATATTTTGTCTCATTAAACTTCATTGTTAACTTAATTCTATACAAGTTTTTTTTAGCCTGATTTTAAAAAGTATTCATATATTTAAAAGATCAATAACATAACTGTTATTGCAGACATGAATCTATGACAACCAGACATTACGAATATTGCAAGCATAAATTCATAAAAAATCGTCTCTATACGCACAGTGAATTAGCGACACTTCCACTGAACAATTTTGGTATCCATGAAAGCTTTATACTTTTATTACAGAAGCAATTATATGAACGTGCAAAAACTTCAACACAGAAATATTCCAATAGAATAAAAATAAAAACAACTTCCATTTTTCCAAATTTCTAAAATTTGAGTTGCACTATCTCATTCTTAATTATTTTCTCGTATGCTGTGATGTTAACAATGTATTTGCTTAAAAACACAAGCATCATGGGATATCTCATTTTTGTTCTTTTCCAATGCCTTGGATTAATTGGAAAGCACAGTGTATAAGCACAGTAAACTCTAAGTAATAAAAAAATAAATTGAAAACTAAAAGAAAAAGTTAGCGAAAAAAACAACAACAACAAAAAGTCATAACTTACTACTTAAGCAGCATCTATTGGGTGCTGATCAAATTTACTTCTCTGTGTCTTAACCATATAAATAAAATAGGTAATTGTTTCTTTTTCAGGAACAGAAATCCCTTTAAAATGTTTACTGATTGACTAGAAAAAATAAAAATAAAAAAAACTTTTTATTTCTACATAAAAATTTACTGCATTCATAGTTTTACATAAACATCATTAATAAGTCGTTAAAAAAAGTTATCAAAGTTTGAAGAGCATTTTGAATGAGGAAAGAAAAATAATAAAAAAAATAATAACAATTCATCTTTTGCGTTAATGTTTTGTATAAACATATCTCTAGTTTCAATTTTTATATTTAGAAACTAGAAAAAATAAATCTCCTTTAATTACACCATGTATTATTATTTTAATAATTAGTTTACGAGATAATTTTATAAAACTTTAAATGTTAAAAAATTGTTAAGTTGTAAAATTTAACATTATAAAATTTGAGATGTTAACATTTTATTTATGTAAAATTTGAATCAAAGTACCTTTCTTTAATTTTTAGGTCTATGTTTTTATTTGATCAACGTAAAATTTTCACGCTAAAATATTAAAAAAAAAAAAAGGTGGGGGTTGGGAGGGATGTTATTTGATTATTTACCTTATTTATTTTAGATCAGAAAAACCTGTAAGAATAATAATTGTTGTGATTGTTAGTGCAAGTGTTTTTAATTTACTTATTATGGAGTCCTAACCTCAACCTCAAGACATTAATAAACTGAAAATCCTAAAAATTTTGTGGTTTTTGATGTTTATGAGATAATAATCAATGCCAAAATTATAAATCAGCTACACAAGTTTTACAATTAGTTTACATCAAACCATCAAATGAGGTTTATGCATCTTTTAGTAACACGTAAACAACAGCCAGGAGAAGGTTTTGATGAATCTGAAAGCTTCTAAAGTTTTAGCAAAATACTTTAAACAGGTGTCTGCAATTGAATATCGTGTTGATGTTTATTAGAGATGCATTTATAACTGGGATAAAATTGCAAGGCATCAGACAGTGACTACTAGAAAACAGTGCAATATGTTTTTAAAAGCTAGAACATTGGAGTCCGCACAGAAAAATGCAGGAAAGTGCCATCAATATAACACAGCAGATTCTACAGTTGCTGAAACAATGAAAAATTTAATGCAATCAAACTCAAAATCTGTTTTAACTTACTGGAACTGTGGAAATCAAAGACCAAGGTTGTCTGTCCTGCCAGCGAGTTGATTTGTTATAAACGTGGGAAAGTTAGCTGATTTGCCAAGCTATATAAGTTTTCTAAACTTATAACAGCAGGGATGAATGTTGTTGATCAACCTTTGAACTCATACAATCCTTCACTTATTTAACTAGACTACCCTGAATATGGAACTAATTTACAGAAATTTGCAGCCTCCAGTTCAGCTCTGACTAAACTAACAATTGTTATATTAGTTAATAGTTCATATATAAAGTTACCTTTTAAAGCTTAGGTATTCTCTGATGTTCTCTATTCTCTAAGATCCTTAATAAATACTAAAACAATGGAGACACCTCATGAAAGAATGTTTAAACACCTGTGTAAAACTGCTACTGGATGTGCTGTACCTTCATGTTATCCCAAACCAATAATGTTAAAAAAACAGACATGTAACAATAAGTATGAACAATTAGTTGATAAAGCTCAACTCATAGACGCTAACCCTAAATATGCTCATATAAAGATATTTTAAACAAACAAAAAAATCAACGACGACATGTACTAAAACTCTAAGGAATAAAATGCGCTTGAATAAATTATCAAGTCTGTAGATTGCGGAGTATATTATGGAGACTATTTGGCCTACAAAAAAACGAAGAAGGCGAGCTTTGACTAAAACAAAAAAGTTAGTTTTTCTTTTAATCAAAAAAAAATTAGGCCAAGCGTTTTTCTTTATAGTTCTCTTTAATAAAAACACAACATGTCTTAGAGGTTTGGTATTCCTTTTATAATCTTCTTTGTTTTCTGGTAACTCTGAACTTAAATAGTGCTTGCTTGCAGCCTTGTTGTTAAAATAAAATAAAATAAAAATTGTTTCAATACCTCAATAAGCTGAGATTTGCTCATACCAGGTCGAGTCGGGATTCGATAATATCTTTTATAACGTCTTAACGTAGCAATTTGAAGTTGGCTGAGTTCAACCTTTACAAAAAACATTAATATAAATTATTCTTTTATATATACTGCTTATACAACTTTTAAGAATAAAGATTTATTACAGCAGAAGAATTATAAATTGACGGTCAAAGTTGGTGACTGTCAATCGAATTGCAGATAAAAAAGGTTTTGAATCTTTTAAAGTTTGTAAACATATTTTTTGTTGATATTGAGCTGATGTATATTTATAAATATTTTTGCTTCATAAAATAATTTTAAAAATCTTTTTCTGCAGCAATAAATGATTTTTTTAAATTGTTAACATTATTTTAATACAGAAGTTTTATTGATTTTATAAACCATATACAATTATATGGTTTATAAAAAACGATACATGATTTTTTTTTTGTTACATGAAAACATAGAGTTGATTAAACAAAAATTTTTTTCTATTTTTTTGTTGTGTAAATTCAAAATATTTTTATTTAAATAATTAATTAAATAATTTAAATTATTATTTATATGGCTTTAAAGTTTAAAGTTACTAAAGTTTTTATAAGAAAATTTTATAAAACATTTTTGTTTCTATAAACTGACATAAGCTTAATGAGTTTTAAGGTATTTAATGAGAAACAAAAAATAATTCTAAAAAATCATTAATAATATAAGTATCAAAACGTTTAAAATCAGTTTTTAAGTCATGTTCATATGTACTTCAACAAATTATTTTTAATTGTATTAAACTTTTGGATCTCAAGTGAAAATTTCATAAGATCAAAGTTGTGCGTCCCAGTACCTTAGCAGTCCCTGGTTACTCTTTTTAATAGGTAACTTTGAAATACTTAACTTTGAAAATCAGCTGTCCTCCTCCATGACCTCTGATTTAAATACATATCTAAAATTTTATGGAGAGGTAGTTAAAAGTATTAAGGTTTATTTTATTGACTTTGTACATAAAAAATGTAAAGATTTGTTATGCTATCATTTTGCATATATCAGAACTTAAAATGAAGCTCTAGAAATAATAGTAATAATGAAGTTTGTGATGCGCCATCGGCAAAGGCTGATTGAGGCTAATGATAGGGTTTAATGTATATATATAAAGGTAATATCTTAATATTAGGTATGCAATTTGCATATGTAAGGTGTGCCTATGCACCAGTTTGGTTTGGCTTATTAGCCAATGCCGATTAATCAACCGAAACCATCAGCCGATTGATCGGCCAATGGTCAAGCTGATTAATAAGTCACTAGTTACCAATAGCATAGGCTAAGTAGGTCGAATCACTTCTGATGAATAGGTACATGTTAAATATGTAATTTAAATCCTTAATATTATCATAATACCCTTAAATAAATACATTAAACCTATTATTAGCCACAATCGGCATTAGCCAATGGCACATCACTATAAATTAATATATATAAATAAACTAACAACCTAGCAAAAACTATGCCAGGCAGAAAGAAATGTTTTGTTGCTACTTTTTTCAATGAGGTACTTGTAGAACCTGGAGGTTTTAAAACTCAACAAGTTGTATGCAAACCTGTTAAACCTATTATTAGCCATAATCGGCATTTGCCGATGGCACATTACTAATTGAAGTATCATAATATTTATAATGCAATATTAATAGTCCTTTTTGTTTTAGTTAAAACTTTTTCCTTTTAGCTTCAGTTTGAATTGATTTATTATTGCAAGCTTATAATGTAATTATTAACCATTTCTTGAGGGCTGCTAATGATAATAAAAAATTTGATGACTTGAATATAGTTACAGTTTTAGATTATTTTAAATTTTGCAGAAAAACATTTCTAAAAAAGAGTTATTAAGTAAAGTTTTTTTTCATTATTATTTAGTAAAGTTCAAAAACTAGGAGTCCATAGATATTTAATATATATTTTTCAGATTATTAAACACTAGTGGTGATAGATGATATAAATTAAATATTATTCTAATTGCATGTATTTGTTTGTTATACAAGCAATATTTTCACATTTAAGATAACAATAAGTAAAAAAAATAAGTAAAACTGAAGACTTGAAAAGTTAAAGGTTGTATATAAAAGAAAAACATGAAGATGGCTAATAGTTACAAGGTTTTTTTGATGTGCAAGGAAAAAAACTGGATTAATAAAAGTTTTTATAGCATAAAGAGACAAATAGAGTAAAAGGATGCAACTTGTTGAATAAGAAACAAGCAAGAATGAGTTTTGGTTTATCGTAATTGAGATGATAGTTTGTTTGAGCATTGACCATGATTGTATTTGTAAAAAAAAGAAAGAAATGCAACTTTAAAACAATGGGAGAGTAGTTCAAGCTTGGCAGATAAAGCAGTTCTAATTTATTATTATTATTATTATTTTATATGTTAATTCACCTCGCCAAGGCTGAAAATGCCACTACAGACAAGGAGGCTACTTAATTATATATTTGAGAGAGTTATATAGTTAGGAGAGATTCATGTTTCGGAGTTATATAGTTGTGAGGGTTGTAACCCTCTCTTAACTATATAACTTCGAAACAAGAACCTTGACAACCAAGGCTGCTGCGCAGAGAAACAAGTTGAGCACAGTACTACCAAGGACGTGGCAGGGATCAAACTTGGTACCTCTCGCTTATGACATAAGCGCTCTACCACTACACCACAACCGCATTACATTTACAATGTGTTTTTAGACTTTGTCTGAGAGTAAGAGGGTTGTTATTCATCAATATAGGAATACCAACATTATTGCAATATTTTTTTGCAGTTAATAAATAAGTTTTGTTGGCTAACAAAAATTGCAGATTTTAAGTCCAGAATTTAAACCCATAAGTCATAGCAAGCCTTAGGCTGTTACAGAAGAGAAATCAGCTGCTTGTTCTAAGCAATCAAAAAGTAAAGATTTTTATAAAGGAACAAAAGCTTCTGAGATGCACTTTATGCATACATATTATGGATATAAACATATATGTTTGCTATTTATTTAATGCTGGCATATATGGTGTAGTATTTGTCGAAAGAGAAGATAATGATGATTATGATTATCATGTTAATCATAATAATGTTTATATATGCATATATATACAGATAACATGAATTTTGAATTAAAAAAAATACTTTAAGATGTATAAATGTTTATGCAGCCACGGCTATATTTTATCATACCCAGCCCCGGTAAAATATCAACCCAAGTCGTTTACTAGTGAAGGTAAATGTTTAGAGTTGTCAGGTAAAGGAGTCACAAATTTAACTACCTGAATAAGAGATTAAGAAATGTAGAGGTTATAGGGTTTAGTAACAGCAGGCTCAGTGGCATTAGAGCCAAGGCATTCAATATGATGATCATTAGTCGCCAATAACAACAATATTGGCAAAGAGTAAAGAGAAAAGGCATGATCAATTTGATCAGAAATTACATCTAAAAAAGTGCAGTCTTGGGAAGAAGTAGAATGATAAGAAATAAAGAGAAAAGTAATAGAGTAAAGAGATGCCAAGCAGAAGTAAATAAAAGAATGGTCAAACGATTCAAACCTGATTTCATGACAAATAGGTGAATTGATACATATGTATTCCCCAAACCTAACATGTGACTATTGGAGTGTTTGCAAATTAAAGGATAGTACACATCAACACTGAGATCTGAAGAAGGAATAGCGGAATTTAAATTAGTCTCACTAAAAGCAAGCAAGTCTTTTAAAAGTAAATTTTGCAAGAAGATACAATTGATAGGTTGCTTCGCAGACCATGAATATTTGTAAAAGATATATTAACACAGTTAAGTGGTGGGAATGGTTTTTTTATGTTTAATATTTTGGGTTACTTTTGGTATGATTTATCTGTAATAAATCATGCCAAAATTCTAAACAATGAGCTATGCAGTTGCTTCAGTCTCATTAATTAATCCAAAGTTGTAACTTAGGGCTCCTTATATGGCCTCGACAATGTGCACCTAAAGCATTAACAGGGACATCATCATGTGCAACATAGCACTGTTATTACTCTGATATTTTACAGCTGTTGATAAAACCAGCCACTCTGAGAGCTACCACATAAGTTTTTTTTTTAACATCTTCACTTCCAACAAGGCTGCGAGCAACCAATATTAGAGTTGGAAGTTACTGAAGAGAAAAGATAAAGTTTATAGAGCAAGATAACAACTAACAGACAACTTAAAAGATTGCAAATTATATTAATCAAGAAAACAAGAGGAAGGAAGTGAATTCCAAAGGACTGATGTTTGAGGAAAAAAACTTCACAAATAAGAACTTTTGGAGCACTTAGGAACAGTAAAAAGATAAGACTAAATTGAATGATGAGTAAAACGAGAATGAGTTTTAGTAGATGGTACAAGAGACACAAGCTCTTTAGAGCAGAGTCCATTATAGTATTTATAGAAAAAAGAAAGAGAAGCAACATTACAACGAGGTGATAATGGTTGGAGGTTGGCCGCAAGAGCCGGTCCAACTATGTTTACAATGCATTTTTGCACTTTGTCTAAAGAGAAAGGGCATCACTCGAAGATCCGCCTCAGATATGGCAACAGTATTCCAACAAAGACGGATTTGAAATTTATAGAGATAAAGAATAGAATCCTGAGTAAGAAAGTGGCGAACAGGATAAAGCAGATGCTAAGGTTGTGTCTCTTTGAATTTGGGAATGCTAAGGTTGCATCTAGCTAGGATGCAAAGCTTGCATCTCTTTAAATTCGGGAAACCTTACTACCAGCCAGCCTCAGAACCATTAAACTGAGTTTCAGAGACTTGTACTCTCATTAGGAGATAATAAGAAGAGTTACATAGCCACTATCAAGGAGGCACAAGCAAAAATCTATGACTAGAGTCAAGAAAATCCAGCAATCACCAACCTAGGCAGAAAACAATCTAACACAGGTTTACATCTACACCAGCCTAATAGATAAAATTAGGGGTTTAGACTAGTCAGCAGAATTATTCTGCCTATCCTTCAAGTCTTTGCTGATGTAGACACCAAATAACACTGAAACCAGAAAGAAATAAAAACAACTAATAGATTTATAGATTTTTAGAGCATAAAGAAAACTCAACAAGAACTAGAAAATTTAAGAAAACAACTTGTTAGTTTTTGTATCTATTCTTGCTCTTTTGCTTTTAGTTTTATAGCAAACTTTGTGCATGCGTAATATTTCCAAAATAAAGTTTGACATTAATAATTTGGAATTTTATTTTAGAAACACTAATAAAAACATAAGAAAAACCTTTTAAAAAATAAATTAAAAAAGCGAGAATGACAAGTTTTGATTTATTAGCAACCTAATATTTGTATTTTGTTTACACATTTGTCTTAAATTTCTAATGATTTTGATTCAATAAATAACTTATTATTTGAAAATATTTTTGTACATGATGACATAAAAAACATTACAAAAATTATCATGTTGCAAATAAATCTTGGCAATATTTGAATTAAGAAAATTATATGCCTAATAATCATATTCTAAAAATGTGGCAATCAATATCAATGCATCTTAAATTCCAACATAAGCTGACTTTTCAACATAAATCAAAAAAACTTTGATACCAAAAAAAAAGTTTCCTACATAAGACTAAGAAATAAAATCTTTTTACTTTAACAATAATGTGAAAAAAAAAAAAAACTAAATTAAATTATTAAATGTTTATACTCATTAAACTCATTAAACTGTGTATTTGTAACAAACTGTGTGATATTTGCAATAAACTGCTTACAAACCTCCGGGCTTTCATTTTCTTCATCTGAATCTTTTCTTTTTCTTTTATTTCTTGCTTTCTTTATAATGTTTTTGTGAAAATCGCATATATATCTATGTCTTGCCTGGAATAATTGAAATAAAATCTTATACACAAACTTAAATATATAAAACAAATTATAAAAAAACAACTCACATTTTGGTCAAGTGAAAACTTTAGCTTTCTTTGTTCCACAAGTTTTTGAACACGAAAGTTGAAGCTAGCATTCCCTGATACACGCTTACAACGTTCTGAATTCTCAAGCAAACAGCATATTTCTATTTTGGTTTCTTTGTCTGTTGACATTATTATTACAACTAAAAGTTTTTAAAAGAACATATTTTAATGTACAAATTTGTTAAATAATTAGATTAACGCTAATTTGCACTTTAGCATTTTAAATGCAACTGGCGATGATAAAGCAACTGCAACTGAAGTGTTAGAAGCCAGTATTTAAAAGCTTGAGTATTTGCAACATGCATGTTTTAAAACACTGGTTTTAACCCAGACAGTTTTCTAGATCAAGTAAAAAAATAATAATAACTATAATAATGAAAAAAGCTGTTTGAAATTTTTTTACATACTGCTAAATTTTAATCCATACTTTTTAGATTTTTTAAAATTATTATACTGATTTTATATAAATAAACTTATTATCCTGAATGTTTCCATAAATATATTTTCAGGCATGTAGTATAGTTAATCAATTTGTGTAATACTTAAATTAAATAAAAAATCGAATAACCATACAATGCCATATATGTTTAAAAAAATTACAAACTTGCTTAAGTAGAAGTACTAAATAATTCTTAGGCATTTAAAATCCATGTAAGATATAAAAGAACTTGAATTTATATATTAAGGGTTTATATAGTCTATAATTTAAGGTGGCAGTAAACATGTACATTATATTACGAAAAACAAACAAACAAAAATTCTCAACTATTAATACCAATTCAAACAAAAAAGTTTACAGTCAGAAATATAATTTAATTTAATAAAAATTATATAACAAATGCTTCTGGTGGAATTTTTCCCAAATTATTTAGTTCAGTAAACTTTATACCAGCTTGCTCAAAATTCCATCCATTTGATGCTAAACAATCAAAAGACCATTTCAAGTTCATTTTAGAGTGCAAAGAAAACTGTTTTACTAGTTCTTGTTGTTTTGTCTCATTTAACAATTCTTGCTCTTTTGCCTCAATTGGTTTTATTTCGAACTTAGCTAGTTGTGCATCAGTGATATTTCTAATGTGAAGTTCATCATTTATAATTAAAAACTGGGAATTTGTTTCAGGCACACTAACGAAAACTCTAGAAAAACCTCTTAAAATATTCAACTTCTTTTCCAAAAAAACTCCATGAATAGTGAATACAAGACATGATGGTGTCACAACAGGTATATCAACAACAAAAGAATCTAATTTGTGTGTTGTTGTTGGCAGTTCAGTTAAAAAAGCAACAACAGCAAGTTTTGATTGTTTAATAAGCTGATGTCTTATATTTCGTTCACGTATTCGTCGCAAGTTTCTACTTATTTTGACATAATCATTCAATGAATGACTTTTGCTACTTGAAGATATTCCTGTATTCAAAGACATAGAAAACACCGCATCATTATGATATGCTCCTAATAAATGTTGGCGATAACTTGCATCGCTAGAATCATATATCTTATAATAATTTTCTAAAAATGTTGCAATCAATTTTAATGCATCTTGGTTTTCAGCATAAGCTGGTTTTGATTCTGGAATAATAGATTCTGAGAGCAAGTCACATTTAATAGCTTTTGGTAGAACAACGCCATCTAACTCTTCAATATCAGGTAGTTTACTGCGAATCTCTGCTATATAGGCAACATTGTCTGACTTGTAATTATCTGAAAATGGATTATCATTTAAAAACAACCTTTTTAACTTTTTGTTTGAAGCAATTTTTGTTAATTCCCCTGAAAAGCGAATTTGATTTCTTGACAAATTTAACTCCTCTAATTCTGGACACTTATCTGCTAAAAATTCAAGAGTGTTTAATCTAGTAATACCATTATGTGACAAATCCAAAGATTTTAATTGAGGGCATATAGAATTTATAATTGTAAATATAGTGTTCATAAATTTAAAATTTCCAGCATGGCCTTCTATTCGATTTTCAAAAAGGATTTTCTCGCTTGAAATATTAGACAAATCTAACTTGACTAGTTTAACATCATAACGATTACCAAGAAAGGTTTTTAAGACTTCTAATTTTTCAGGTGAAGTTTCAACAGAAGTATTACTAGAAGACTTCTTTTCGTCTTTATTTATATTATTATTAGGAGGTCTACTAGGCCGTACAGTAAAAAACAATTTTGACCCATCTTTAGTAGTGACAATGTTACTTGCACTTTGAACAGCATCTGCAATCATTTGGCCTTTAAGAAAAAAAACAATATTATCTTTAAAAGTATGGTAGTCAACTTCTTCAAAGGAAACCTTTGCTATTTGCTTGATTTTATTTAGCAACCAGTCTCGATTATGTTTTTTGCCTTCTGGCACCACAACTTTAAACCAATCACTTTCATCTCTATCTCTTTCTTTGTTTCCAAATCCACTACCACCATAATTACTGCGATGTAAATGCTCCTCATCTCTCATTCTTGCATCCCCATCATCATCATCATCGACAAATCTATGCTTTGGTTTAAAATTTCCTTTTCCACATCCTCTGCCACCACTATTTCTATTATTAAAACCACCTCCTCTTTTCCAACGACCACCATTATTTCCTAAAATCAAACTTTTCAGTAAGTAACTTACATATTATATATACATACATATATATTTAAATATATATATATATATATATATTTTTATATATATATATATATATATATATATATATGTATATATATATATATATATTTATATATATATATATATTTATATATATATATATATCTATATATATATATATATATATATATATATATATATATATATATATATATATATATATATATATATATATATATATATATGACTTTAATTGATGTAAAAATTAGGGAAATAGATGCTTACGAAACAGACAATAAAAATGATAAATATAGTAAGCATTATATTCTTTATTTGATTTATATATAAATTTTTGCTGCAACTTTATGTATGTATTATACTAATACATGTAATTTTTACCTGAACCAGACCCACGATAACTTGATGTATTAGCTTTATTTTCAAACCCATCTGTATGATAACGTCGATTTTCAAATCCACCTTCGCTTAAACGTCTTTCGATCGATCTTGTACCGTTAGAAGAGATATTTACTGAGAAATTTGCATCATTGACTGCTTTTTTGAAGCCCCTGAAAGCCATTTTAGGTCTGTATTATGCTCCAGTTTTTATTATTTCAAACCTTATTCAAAATAGCAGAACATTATCGAGACAAAAAAACGCTAAAATTAAAGTTTTTTTTACTACCGTTTTTTTAATACCGTCAACTCGAACACAGGATAACCAAAACGGGGTTTCGCCGTAATTATTCCAGTAAGGGAATTTTTTCTTAAAAGAAAGGTACACAGTAAGGGAATTTTTTCTTAAAAGAAAATCATTATATGGAAAACTTGTTATTTCTTAATAACGTAAAGAAAATCATGGAGCAATTTTTCGTTTAAGAAAAAACTTTATGAATTTTATAATTACCTATATATCTCAAGTTAAACACCTGTTATTGAAAAATAGAATTTTGTGTTGTTATAAACAACGATATTGAGCACACAACGAAATATTGTTTATAAAAATCATTTGTTATTGGTGAAAGGTAGTTATTTAGTTTTTATGAAAAAAGATATGTAAAAAATGAACCTTTCAAAAATTATATTTTACCCGCTAAATTATATTTAAAAGTTTGTTCTTGCGTGTTTTTTTTAAAAAGAATGAGCGAAAATGACAGCTGTGTGTACTAAACAAAATTTCTTTTTTTTTTTTTTTTACAACTTCAATAAATTTTCACATCGTTACGTTGCAATTACATGACATAATATGAGCCCATGAGATGCATAGTGGTATAAGTCACTTTTTTCAATATTTTAGTTATTGCCACCAATGGTTAGCATTTTGTTTATTCTATTACATGGCAGAGTGGTATAAGTCTAATGATATCGATAATGATGCTTATTTTATTTACTTCCTCTAAAACAGTTTGATGATTTATGATATGATGTCTACTAAATCCCTCTGTATCTCAAAACTAGATATGAGCGACTTATACCTCTATGCATCTCAGGGGCTCATATAATGCAACGTAAAAAATAAAAAATATAACATAATATTACCAGGTATAACATATCATAATAAAAAGTGATTTAAAAAGTATAACTATGTATAACGTAAACTAATAGTGTTTCTTGTCATAAAAACTATCAGTATTATTATTAGACTTATCATCGAGTACCTTTTTAAATGGTTAAATAAAGTCTATTTTATATTTATATATAGTCAAATGTGGTTAAGCAGTATGCAGTCAGTGATACATATAAATATTTTAGTATAAACTTTGTTGTTAAGTTTAGTACATGTCAATATAATCTTGATATTAAGTATGAGGTGTCCTAATTTGTTTTTCAAGTTGGAAGAGTTATTTCAACTTTAAGTTCTATATTTTATGATATTATTTTGTTATATAGGTACGGACCCCGGTAGGAAATAGAAAACCGTGAGAACTTTGTTGTTCTTTTAGGCAGTGTGAAGTTGCCTGTTGCTCTTGTTATATATCTATTAGAATTAACTTGAAAGGAGTTATCTAAAAAAATGCGATGGGACTAGTCCAAGTTTGTATTTAAGCACGATTGTTCATTTGGTAAACATTTAGTGCATTCGCGGTTTTTATTAAGGGTTCAGCATGGTTGAGTTTATCTTTATTATAAACTAATCTTGATGCATGTTTTTGACTTATATAAATAGTACTCGATTTGGATTTGTGTGTACTTGCCCATCTAATATTAGCTTATGTAAGATAACTTTGGATGTAAGAAAAATAAAGCGATTTAAGATTATGTTGGGATAACATTTTTTTTTTTTTTAAAGTTATAAGTTTGCCGTTTAAAATAATTACAACTCTCGTATTGGTAAAATATACACATGGCGGGGGCAAGAAGAAGACAAAATAGTCTTATCGCCAAGCTCCCAATAATCCGTAAATAATATAGCTGTCAAATCTTGTCATTAAAAAAGTTATCAAATATAAAAAGAAAAAAAAAGATTTTTTTTTTTTTTTTTTTTTTAAAAAAAAACAACAACAAAAAAACAAAAACAAAAACAAAAAACAAACAAACAAACAAAAAAACAAAAAAAAGACAAGAAAATAGAGATAATAAATTCGAAAACTTATTTTCAAATATAATTGAACACAAAGCAAAAATGAAAAAGAAACAAACAAACAAAAATGATATTTGAAACTATATATAAATGTTTTTAGTTATTGCGATTAAGAATTCTTAATTAGGAAATATAATGAAAAGAATTTAAACTTCGATAGCAAGACCTTTAGTTTTTCATAAAAAGAAAATAAAAAATAAAAAATAAGTTTTTTAGTGAACTAAGTTTTTAAGTTACCTTTGCAAATAAAATGAAAATATACTATACAATATTTTAAAGACCAACAAATAAATATAGCTCTAGAAGTCCTTCATGTTTTGATTAATTAAAATTATTTCTTAATTATTGATTTAAAAATATTTATGTTTGCAAGCGTTTTGATGTCATTTCTAATTACTTTACTCCATAGTTGTGGGCCTCTAGTTGTGATGGAAAACTTAGTAGCTTCAAAGTGATTTTTAGCTTGAACATAATTATTGTTTGCATGTCTAGTAAGGTATTTGTGCTGTATTTTTTTAAATAGCGTTTTAAAAATATTTGGCATCGTATCGTTATTGATTTTATACATAAAAATTAAATAATGATATATATTTATTTGGTAAACATTTAAGATTTTTAGATTAATAAATAGTGGTTGTAAATGAGAGAGACGGTCTGCGTTGGATATTAATCTTATGGCATGTTTTTATTTGTTCAATAGTTTGTTTAGTTTTTTTTTATTGGTGCTGCACCAAGCAATGTTAGCATAATTGAGATAACAATGAATAAAAGAGAAGTAGATATGTTTTAAGCAAGTTTGATTTAGATAAGGTTTTACCTTATAAAGTATGCCAATATTTTTAGAAATTTTATTTTCGATTAATTTTAAGTGGTTTGTCCTGGTGATATTTTCGTCAAGAAGAACACCTAGAAACTTCATTGAGTGTTCTCTTTTTATAAATTGATTCCCGATGCTAATATTTGGGAGCTTTAGAAATAATTTGATAAAAGCGATGAAAAAAAATATACTTAGTTTTGGTTAAGTTTAATGACAATTTATTTGTATTAAACCATTCAGTTACTTTTAACAGTTCTTCGTTGACTGTTTTAAATAGAGTTTTTATGTTACTATGGGAATAAAATAAATTGGTATCGTCAGCAAACAAAACAGAGTCTAAAATAATCGAAGCTCTGCTTAAGTCGTTAATGTAAATTAAAAACAAAAGCGGTCCTAAAATGGATCCTTGAGGAACTCCACAAGTGATTGTCCTATTGTCAGTTTTACCACCATCATAAGAAACATACTGCTTTCTATTAGACAAGTAGCTTTTAAACCAAACTATATTTGCATTCTTAACTCCGTAATTTACTAGTTTTTTTACTAAGATATGGTGGTCAACAGTGTCGAAGGCTTTGCTAAGGTCTATAAAAATACCTAATGTATACTCTTTTTTATCAAAGGCTCGAAAAATATCATGAACAAGTTTAAGAATAGCATGATCAGTTGAATGACCTTTTTTGAACCCAAATTGTTTGTTGTATAAAATATTATTTGTTTTTAGAAAAGACAATAGTCTATTATACATTATTCGTTCCAGTATTTTAGAGAAGCAAGGAAGAATGGAGATAGGTCTATAATTAGAGACATTAGAAGGATCACCCGATTTGAAAACTGGAATAACTCTTGCAGTTTTAAAACTTTCTGGAAATATTCCTTGTTTTAAAGAAAGATTAAAAATATGCAACAGTGGTGTTATTAAATAATGCATAGATTTTATTACAACAATACTGCTTATTTCATCAACTCCTAACCCTTTGCTTAGTTTTAATGTTTGAAAAGCAATTAATAACTCATTTTTAGTCAGTTTATTGTTGGTCATTATTGTATTGTTAGCAGTTAAATATGACTCTACGCTAAATTTACCAAGTTTTAGTTTTAAGACTAGATTTGATCCTACACTAACAAAAACTTTATTAAATGTTTTTGCAATTTTTGATTCATTAAGTATATCAACGCCATTAAAATTTATTGTTTTTGGAAGACAAGTAGTTGATAACTTTTTTTTACCAATTAATTCTTTAATGATATTCCAGGTTTTCTGAGTGTCGCCTTTGAATTTAAGTAATTGATTTGATAATATATTTTTTTTGAACGATTTATAGCTAGCTCAAAAATACCTTTATATTTTTTATAATTGGATTCATTATCAAATGATTTTTTTTTAAGAAATTTTTAGTACAAACGTTGTTTCTTTTTTGATGATTTTAGTATTCGGGTAGTTATCCATGGGTTCAAATACATTTTAGATTTAATAATTTTTGTTATCTCTGGAAATGCATTATTGTAATGTTTTTGAAATATTTGAAGAAAATTTTCATAGGCTTTGTTAGTACTTTTTATTTGCAATATATTTTCCCAGTTTTCAGAAGATAAAGATTGATTAAAAAGTTCAATAGAAACGTCATTAATGATTCGCTTGGTTATTTTTATTTTTTGCAAGTTTTTTGAAAGATTTTTTTGAGTTGCAATAAAAATTGGAAAATGATCCGATATATCAGATATAAATATTCCAGTTTTAACTTTTGTGTCTGTAAATTTGTTTGTTATAATTTGATCAATTGAGGTTGCACTATTTTTGGTAATTCTAGTTGGTTTACTTATGGTTGGAATAAATCCATTTTGAAATACTAAATTAAGAAAATTTCTGACGTTTTTATTTGAGTCATATTCTAGTACATTTAAATTCAAATCGCCCACAAGGTAAACGCATTTACTACAAACATCTTTATTTGTAAATGAACTTTTTATGTGTTTATCAAATATTTTCATATTACCTGAAGGCGGTCTGTATAAAACATGCACAATTACGTTTTTGGTAGTTTTACTAAATATTTCAATTGACAATGAATCACAACCATTACTTGCTGTACAATAATCACTTCGCGGTTTATAAATAATTGAGTTTTGGATAAAGATGCATACTCCTCCTCCTGGTTTTTCAGAGTTTCTAAGTTGATGAACTACTTTATAATTTTTAACTGAAAATTTGAATTGTTTTCAATTTCAATATTGTGACACCATGTTTCTGTAAGGCAAATAACTTTAAACTCCGTTTTTGTGCTGAGTAAAAAAAGTTTAAACTTCTCAAAATTTTTTGAATGCTTCTAATATTTAAATGAAGGATTGAGAATGCATCTATATCTATTTCGGGATTTGAAGTATTTAAGTTGTAATATAATGGACTTATTTTTTTGATTTCATCGCTACTATTATAAAAATTAATATCTGGATCTGAATGACTCTCTAGAAGTATATTTTTGTTTACTTGAAAAGATTTAAATTGTGAGTTTGGATAAAAATTTATAGTTTTATCCATTATAAATAGAAAAGTATAAAAACCAAAAAACATAATAAATTGAAATGATTCTGATTTTTTCGAAATTCTTTTACTATTAGTTTGTCATAAATAACAATCGAGTACATACCGTTGTTCCTGTTGACTTTCATTTCTTCAAGTAATTTTTTCCGTATCACCATTGTATCGAAAGAATAATCCTCGTTTATGTAAATATTCGTTCCTTTGAGTTTGTGCGCGTTTTTCAATATTTTATTCTTATCTTTATAATTTAATAACTTCATTACAATAGTTCTCGGATTTTTTAAACTTATCTTTCCTGTTCTGTGTGCCCGTTCAATAGTAACTCCTTTTATGTTGAGATTGTTTTCAAATACTTTGATGACTTTTAATTCGGTTTCCTCCCAGCTTTCCGATTCGTTCACTTTAAGTCCATCAAGTCGTAGATTATTTCTTCTTTGCCTGTCTTCTAATTGTCGAATTTTATTTTTTTCTGTTTGACTAATTTCTGTTTTGTTGTGAATTTTTTCCTCTAGGTCATGAACTTTCTTTTCTTGAATATCTTGGGAAAAATTAAGACTCTCTTCAATATCTCTTTGAACGCATTCATATTTTTTTAATCTTTCGTTGACATTTTCAAGTTCTACTTTCCTTGATTCGTTTTCATTGAATAGAGTTTTATACGATTCTTTTATTGATAATATTTCTGCATTCAAGCCATCAATTCTGTCGTTAAGTTTCCGCTGATAAGTTTAAGAATGTCGTTTTGCTGTTTTTGAAACATTTCTTTGAATATTTCTCGAACAATACTTATTGAAACTTCTTTATCGTCATTAATGCAAGATTCTGTTGATAACTTTTTTGATTTATGCATTATTAGAATTAAACCTTATTAACACAAATAGAACTGTTAGTTTTTTGTGTTTTTTTCCGTCACATAGGTTTAACTTTGTAGAGTATAACATAGGAGAGTATAACATAGATTTAGATAGAGTATAACATAGATATTAGATAGAGTATAACATAGTAATAGAGTTATAACATTAGATAGAGTTATAACATTAGATTTATAAGAGTTATTTACATTAGAGTTTTACATTAGATATTTACATTATATTAGATATTTATATTATATTAGATTTACATTACATTAATATTTACATTAGAGTTATAACATTAGATAGAGTTATAACATTAGATAGAGTTATAACATTAGATAGAGTATAACATAGTATTAGATAGAGTATAACATAGAGTATAACATAGAGATAGAGTATAACATAGAGATAGAGTATAACATTGGTTTAACTTTGTAGAGTATAACATGTAGAACAAAGGTTTAACTTTGTAGAGTATCCCAATATTTTTGAAATTTTGATGTTTATTGTACTTATATGAGCTTTCCAAGATATATTTTTGTCAATAAGGATCCCAAGAAATTTAGTTGTTTCTGTTCTTTCAATGTTTACCTTATCTATTTTTAGTGAGGGAAAGATAGTTGGTATATTATTATTTGATTTTTGGAATGAAACAGTAGGAATTTTGTTTTTTCTGTATTAAGTGATAACTTATTTAGTTTCAACCATATATTTAATCTTTTAAGCTCTTTGTTCATACATTCATAAAGGTTTTTGATTGAGTTCGAGGAATAAAATAAGTTTGTGTCATATTAAACATAATTACATCACCTTGGGGGAACACCGCACTCAACTCTTAGTAGTTTTAAGTGTTTATAATTATCTGAAAAAACGCATTGTTGTCTGTTGCTTAGATAGTTTTTGAACCAGTCAAGGGTTATGTTTTTTATACCATAGATTTTTATAAGTAAGATATTATGATTTACAGAATCAAATGCTTTTGACAGGTCTATAAAGATGCCTAAAACAAACTTTTTTTTATCAAAAGAATCATATATATTGTTAACTAGATCTAGGATTGCGTGATCAGTTGAATATTGTTTTTGGAAACCAAATTGCTTTTTATTTAAAATTTTATTTTGGATTAAATACTCATACAATCTATTGTAGATTACTCTTTCGAGAAGCTTAGAAAAGGTAGGGAGTACCGAGATAGGTCTATAATTATTAACTAAGTATGTTTCACCTGTTTTAAATATTGGTACTACTTTAGCTACTTTAAGCTTGTCCGGTACAACTCCTGTTTTAATCGAAAACTTACAAATTTCAAATATAGGTTTATTTATCGTTGTAAAGACGTTTGCCACTACCCTACTACAGATATTATTAATACCTGGAGTTTTATTTAATTTTAAGGAATTTAGAGCAACATTAAGTTCTTGGTTGTTTAGTTCTTTGTTTTTTAGTTCGCTCTGGGTATCACTTAGGTATGATTTGAATGAGTTATTAGGAGACTTAATTTTTGAGGCAAGATTAGGGCCAATGTTAACAAAAAATTGATTTTTTTAGCAATCGTATTTTTGTCACTGTACTCTATATTATCTATGACTATTTAAGCAGGTAAACTATTTGATTTAACTTTTTTGTTCCCAATTATTTCTTTTATAGTATTCCATATTTTTTTAATATCACCAGTTGCATTTTTTATTTGGTTCAAGTAGTAATTTTTCTTCGATCTTTTTTTATTTTTTCAAATAAATTTTTGTATTGTTTGTAAGTATTTAGATTTTTTTCATTTTTACTTTTTAAATACTTGATGTAAAATTGTTTTTTTTTGAAGATTTTTTTATACCTCTGGTAATCCATGGACATGCAAGTATTTTACTTTTGATTATTGTTCTATAATTGGGAAGTGATTATCATAGTGCTTTAAGAATATTTCTATAAATTCAATTATAAGCGGAGTTGGTATGCCCAAGGTTGCATTCTTGGTAAATCCTATCCCACCTTACTGCCGATAGTGAGTCTTTAAACTGTTGAATAGTAAAATTAATAATTTTTATTTTATAGACTTTGATTTTAGAGTTATTATTTTTTGTATCTTGAAAAAAGGAAAAGTATATCGGAAGGTGATCGGATATATCCGTTTTGATTACACCTGCTTTTAATGAAGAATCATAAAATGAATTATTCAATATGTTGTCTATTGCAGTGATTGAATTAAATGTTACCCGGGTTGGTTGGTTTATTATAGGAAAGATGTAGTGTTGAAACATATCGTCAATAAAAGTTTTGGTAACAGCATCTTCATTTTACTGTAGACAGTTTATATTTATGTCTCCAATACAGACTAATACTTCTTGCTCATTGTTATTACTTAGAAATAATTGTTTTAGGTGATTTGAAAAGTTTTTTTAAATTACCTTCAGGTGGTCTGTAATAGGTGGGCACCAGTATATTTTTTAATTTTTTGTTTATTATTTCAATTGCAAAGACCTCACCAACATAAGAAACCGAAATATCGTCTTTAATTTTAGTAGTCAGTTTATAATGAATATCCCAACCGGCACATTAAGTTGTAAATGCGCATTTAAACAAGTTTTAAATGCGCATTATTCTGGTATGTATGTTAGCCATTTTATTGTGTCAAACACGCATTAGAAATACGCTTCGAATGCATTTAAAAACGAGTATGCAATGCGCATCCTACCGAGTATGAAACTCGCATTTGAAACTCTTGAAAATATGCATAAAACACTGTAATTAGATATTATTCAATACGGGGTTTCCTTGGTATTAAATGCGCATTTAAAACTTTTCAGAATACATGTTATTCACGAATGTATGTTAAACATTTTACTGAGTAGAACACGTATCAGAAATACTTTTTAGGTTAGTAGATTATTGGACACATAACACGCGTCTGAAACGTGTTTTTATTACATGTATTTACAAACGCGCACACGCATTGGTTTTAAAAATAATAACAAAAAACTAATACTTGAAAACTTTATTAAATTAACTTGTACAGTGTTCAATATGCACATACGGGTGGGTAAAACGCCCCTTATTCTTGAAAATCAAAAGGTACTGTTTTCCATGTGCTGTGGACGTACTCTAGGATAAAAAAAAACAACAAAATTTAACTTATTTGCTCACATTTTTTACCCCGCCCAACGGGGTCGAAAGTTAAATTTCCCCCCAAAAAGTCATATTATGAGTAGTTAAACCCCCTAAATTAATTTTCTTTTTGTTTAAGTGAATAGGGACATTTGTGTGATCAATTAAAACAATAATTCAGCAAAATAGAGACTATTAGGACAGCTTTATGTGTTGTTTTGTAAGTTTTTTATGTAAAAACTTTGACCTGGTTTCTCAAAAAAACCCGGTTTTTACGTAATTAAACTTTTACGTATTAGACTTAATAGCTACCTATCGACAGCAGAAGAAATATACAACTAGGGATAGTTTTCTTATTGTGTTATGCATAGTTATGCACATATGTGGGTTTAGAAAGCTTTTTTCTTAGCACATTTATAAATGAAAATTACAATTTTTTTAAATTTTTATTTTAAAAACATGTTTTAAAAATAATTTTTTTTTATCAATTAACTTAACATAAATTTATGACTTGACATAAATTTATGAAATTAGATAACTTTTTACAATTTAACAATCATATAAACAATGTAATAATTACATAACACATGTTAAATAATTTTTGACAACTTGTCTTTAGTATTGACTGAAAATTTTTGTCTGTGACTTGAAATTGAAAGAATCAAACATTGCTTTAATTCCTCATCCTAGCACATGTGTGTAAAGTCTTGGATAAGCTTTACTCCTCTCTCATCCTGGCACATGTGTGTAAAGTCTTGGATAAGCTTTACTCCTCTCTCAAAACAATCATTTACTACAGTTAACTTTTCAATGAATTTTTTTAGGACTCGATATCCTGAAAAATTATTCCAATCTCTAAAATAAAATATGTACAAAAGGGTGTCCCAAAAAAAAAAAAAAAGCTCTTAACTGATTCCCATTCTATGTGACCTAAATAAGTACTAAAAAAAATTTGACGGTTTTATTTTGACAGGAAGTGCTAGATGTAAAATCTGAGTTTTACTGTTTTAATGTTAAGCTAGCTTAACATTAATAGAAAACACATTTTAGAAAATTAGAACAAAACAATTAGATGCATATAAATCATTTCCAATTGTTTTCTACTATTTAACTTGATAGATTATATTTATAAATATGAAAATACAAAAAAAAATACATGAAAACTAATATTTATTAGCAAATTTAAGATTTTATTGCGGTGAATTATTTCTCAAAAAATACAACTTTTTGAACAGTTCCCAAGCTCCTTTTTAGTCATAGTCTTAGTCAAGTTTTTTCTAGACTTTTTAACTACAAAAAGTACATTTTGAAGGTGATCTTCATCTCTAGTAGCTGAAAGAAAATCTTTAATGAGCTTAATGTTTCTTTCTGCACCATCATTTACAACAGATATGTTTTTGATTCATGCAATAAAATCTAGCAACTGAGGATGGTTAAAAACATCTATAGTATTAAGACTATTTTTAAGCCATTCTTTTATACTTGCTCTTGATATTTTAAAATGTTTGAAGAGAAGGTAGCTTTGCTCGGAAATCAACTCAGGTAGCTCTGTGGTCTCTCCAATTTGTACATTTGATGGTTTACAACGCTGAAATTTATTTGGCTCTTCAAACTCAATCAGAGCTAACAGCATTCTTAGCTTTGTTTCAGAAAGAACTTCTTTATCCCCAAAGAACAAAACACAGAGTTGCGGAGTTAAGTACCACGTATGGCGTCCCATGCTGAGAAGCAAAGGATTTCCAATATTCTTTGCCAGTCCAATTTACATAAATTTTTCACTTCATTCACTTTCTCACAGATTTCAGGCCACTTGTTCTTTAGCTTGACATAAAGAGCTCTTCTTGGACCTTTAGTTTTCTCACCAGTAAGGGCAGCCATATAGTGAGATACATGTACTTCATATATGTGTCTCCTACACATTATCCACAAAATTGGTAATTTCAAAATATCTGTAAGAATTTGGACTGCTCCATTTACTCCGCCTGTATTGCTTGCAGTTGTATCACAGCATATACCAATGATCTACTCTGTACATCCGTAATATTCTAAAAGATTGTGCACTTGTTCTGCTTGGTCAACTCCCTTTGAAGAGGGACATTGAACAACACCTAAAAGATGGTCTTCCATGGTATCGTCATCCGGGGAACTCACTGAGACTGCAAGTCGCTCAATTTTTTGGATAATGTTAAGCCCAGTGGTAATTTGTTCCAACAGTTTGGTATCAAAATGAAGAATAAGCCGTCGGCCTTTAAGATGATTAATTATTGAAATCCACTCCGAGTCTCCTTCAAGTTCTACATATTTGAACTTTTTTCTATGAAGTGTGCTTCTTGAAAGCGGTATATCATTAACTTCTATACCTCCAGCTTTAAATACTTCACTTAAAATTGCCAGATGGGGTCGTACACCAACATTGAACCTTGTTGCTGGAACAGCAGTACATTCAATGAGCTTTTCAACATTCAATGCTAGATTTATCGTATCTCCAGAATTGTACCTAGTTATCATTTTATAATATTTTTCTACCTATTTATAATTATATACTTTTTAATAAAACAGCTTTAGCTTGTGAAAATTACAACTATGTTATTAAAATAATACTATACCTGCGTTTCCGACCTTTACCCAGGAAATCATCTTCCTCGCTGATTTCACAGTCCTCGTTTGACTTTTCTTCCTCACTGATGAATTGAATCTCTTCTGTCATGGAGTCATGTGACAACAAAACATCATTGATATCTTTTAAGTTTTTCTGTCTCTCTAATTCTTTCTCTCTCAACTTATCTAGCTTGTTCTTTCTCCTGTTTGCATGCAGTACTCTTCTACTGTAGTCTTCATCGACTTTTGTTTCCATATATCCTTTCCTATGTAACTTCTGGTCTTCATAAAAACTAAGAAATTTTTAAATCTATTAAGCCATTTATAAATAAATTAATAATTGTTCTAGTTTTTCTTGGAAGATGACCAAACCATGTAAAGAGTTAAACGTAAATATTTTAAAGGAAATAATATGCTATTACTTAAGTTACTTTTAATTGGAAAAAAAATCTCACTACTAAAAAAAGTGTTATTTAATGAACTTACTTTATATCTTCCAGCTTGGCATCATCTGTTCTCAATCTATCAGCAAGAATATCTTATTTAAAATTCTTAGTCGAGATGTCAAAAAGCTGATAGGATTCTGTGAGAAAATCTTTCTCTAACTTTGATTGCTTATCAAGACTGCTGTTCCAGTTTAGAGAAGACAATTTAATCAATTTCTTGTATTTTAAATTAAGTTTAATGATTTTAGTCTTTATATTGTACCCACAAATCACAAATTTCTTGCCAAACCCAGCATTTATCCCAAATTTTTTTTAATCCTAGATACCAAGCAAGAACTATCAGGATCTGTACAAACACCATTTTCACAAACAAGATCCTTGGATTTCGATTTCAATTTGCAACCAACATTAGTAGAAGTGGGTTTGTATTTAACTTGTGACTCGCGAAGGATAAATTGATAGTATCTAAGAATATCACCATTAGATGGAAGCTGTCACTGAGGTAACTCCCTCAGTGGGTACTTCAATAGGTAAATATACCTCAACCTTTCTGTATTTTTCCGTTTTATCTTATTCTGTCCTATCATCTTCTTTTTTTTAGCTGTTCTACCCATTTTTATATGAATTTCAAAATAATCAGTTTTTTAACTAAATTTATACTAAATGTTACACTTGCATCAAAAATCTATGAAGTCGTTATTCCCTCTCGTATAATATTTTATCTAAGTTTACCGTTACGGCTTTTATAACCGTTTACACGAGAATTTCTTCGTGCACAAATTAGAATTCCTTCGTGCACAAATAATTCCATTTAGAAATTTTTTCCTTCAAAAAAAATTTCCAAATGGAGTTATTTGTGAACCAATCCATGGGGAATTATACGAACTAATAATATTGTCAAGAGGGAAAAATATTAATCTCTAACAATGTTCATAGGGAATGATCCTATTCTTTAATAATATCCTATGGGAATTATTTGTGTACTAATTATTACATCATATCAAAACATATTGAAATACTAGATAACGCTGTTTTTTAGTAAATACACATAAGTGTACAAAACCGTAAAACTCAGAATTTACATCTATCACTTCTAGTCATCAAAAAATTAAAAAAAAGATTTTGGTAGCTATTTAGGACCTATAGAATGGGGATCAGTTGAGAGCACATTAAAATTTTAAAAAAAGTGTGTTTTTGGGACACCCTAATGTACAAGCATTTTTAAATATTTTAAATGCTAAAAAATTAATAAAATTAAATCAATTAAGAGAAAAACTTACTTTGAGCTAACTTGCATCCATTCTATTTCTGTTGCAGGTAGATTTAGCTGTTGAATTAGAATCCAACTTTGAGGTTCAACCAGTTCCCATAACTCTGGAATTTTCGTTATGTTATTGTTTGGAAAAAGTGGTTCTCCCAAAGTTAATCAAAGGTTTAGGGTATAAAAATAATTTTTTGGCAATATTTTCTATATGCTGCAGTTGAAATTGTTTTATTAAATGATCCTGATCCTGATGTTGAAATTATTTTATTAAATGATCCTGATCCTGATGTTGAAATTGTTTTATTAAATGATCCTGATCCTGATGTTGAAATTGTTTTATTAAATGATACTTGATAATGTCCCTGATTGCAAATAAATCTAAGCAAGGAGAAGAGGCTGACAATGGTGCTTTCAGAAACCATCTTGCATGAAATGGCCCATTAAATTTAGCAACTTGATGAACTGTTGCTATTTCTTCTGCACTAATTATATCAAATTGTTGCAAATGAAATGTAAGCAGTTTTATTGTCATGTAGTAGATGGCTTTTGATAAAAATCTTGCATGATGAAAAGCCATAGGTTTACAAAACTTAAAATTTGCTAGTTTATCACTGCCTTGTTTATCACTGCCAAACCAGATAAAATTTGCTAGTTTATCACTTTGCTAGTTTATCACTGCCAAACCAGAACAAGCTCTGCCAAATGCTTGTAGTCAAGCCAAGTGGAAAATTGTCTGTGAACAAGGAACATTTTAGATAAATTTTGGTTTCAAAAGCCTACGAAAAAATATAATTCAAATTTGTTAATATGATTTTTTTTTAATTTAGAAAAAAGAAATATACATTTCTCTACCTTTTCTTCTAAAAATGTTCCTTTTAGCTTGCTCTATTCAAATCTGTTAAGGTTGTTCAAATTTATGTGCAGCTTTAAAGTTTCCCAGAAATTTTGAACTTTTTTGAAAAGATTATAAACTGGTTCGTTTGAAACTATTCAGGAAACTGCAAGTGCTGCATGCTAGATAATGACAAATAAGAAAATAAAAAAGCCATTTGAACAGAACTAGAACAAAAGTATTTTATAAATAAACAATCAGCTGGTGGAAACTTAGGTTTCCACCTAATGACATTAGCCAAAGTAGCTGTATGTATTAAACTCTGAAAACCATATCTCTTTGCTGTAACAGCAGTAGCCTTTAAGATTTTCCTAGGTAGCATAACTTCAACGAAATCTGATTTTCTTTTATGAGATCTTGGTTTTCTTTCCTTTTGATATTCTTAATCTTAGTTATCCTCTTCGAATTGTGATTCTACACTGCTAACCTGATATATATTCAGAAGCTAATATTTTACTATTTGAAGTAGTCACCCTCTTTTTGGTAGATTCAATCTCCCTTTGCTTTCTGCAAGCAGTAAATAAGTACTTTTTGTCTATTCCACCCATCACAGCTTTATGTTCTCCTTGTTGATCATTCAAAAAATTTATACCGACATTTCTTTCCTCTTTAGTGATTTGTTTGCTTGATAAAATTTTTTGCTGCACATCTTTTACACTTATATCAAATAAGCACTTTGTTTCACGTTTGTAGTTATCTATAGTACTTAAATTTTGTGGTGTTTTACATGATCTGTTTTTTGATAGCTTCTTTCTACGAACTTCCAAGCACAAGATCTTACTTCTATATAAAGAAAACAATGTTGTAGCGTTATGATAAGATTCTTAGAATAACGTAATAAGAATCTTACTCTCTCTCTCTCTCTCTCTCTCTCTCTCTCTCTCTCTCTCTCTCTCTCTCTCTCTCTCTCTCTCTCTCTCTCTCTCTCTCTCTCTCTTTATATATATATATATATATATATATATATATATATATATATATATATATATATATATATATATATATATATATATATATATATATCTGTGTGTGTGTGTGTGTGTGTATTTGTTTTAAGAAATTAAATTTAAAAATAAATATACACTGCGTCATGTACCTAATATATTGATCAGCTACTATTGAAAATGAACTTGTTCCAGATTTTCTTCAGTGACGAAACAACATTGCTTTTAAGAAAATTACATCCTCCAGGGTTATTGCAACCAATTTCAAAACTTCCATGGGGAAATTTGCAAGAAACTATATCACTGAGTTAATATTGTAATTTTTCTTTTCTTTCTTTAATTACTTTGCCATGTAAATATTGCAGAACTTGTTCTCCAGTAGACAGTTGAGATGATGATAGTATCTCAATGGTATCGTTGATCAAAACAACTTTGTTTCGATCTTGTATCTTTTCGCATTTTATTTTTAATATTAAATTTGCTTATCTAAATATTGCTTTTCTCAATGCGAAAAAGTCAAATTTTCTACTTTAATAAAGCTTAAAAGCGTCGTAAATGTCGTCGTAAAAGCGTCGTAAAAGCGTCGTAAATGACCTTAATAAAATAAACAGACCGGCAAATTGAAGGTATAGTAAAAACCGGTCAAATTTTTAAGAAACCGGGTCAAAACTCATGGTCCAAAACGCTTGAGCAGTCTAAAATTTATTCAATTTCCATAAGGTTAGGTTTAAAATGACCATATAGACCTATAAATTTGCATAAAAAACAGTGCCTCAAAGATATCCATTTTTAAAGATATTTAACCGGTTATGATATGATTTTTTGAGGTGAAAAATTGATCTTTGAGCCCATTGAGCAGGGTCTAAAAATTGTGTAAATGAGTTAAATTTTGTTTTTAATAGATCACAGAGTACACCCACAGCACACGGAAAACAATGCCTTTCGATTTTCGAAAATAAGAGGCGTTTGACCCACCCTAACGCACATCTATATTATAATTTTTACAATATAATAAAAATGCATGTTTATAAAATGTTATAATAACAAAATTGCACCAAAATTAGTTGTATACTAGTAGAGGATTTATTTACCTTGTATTATGTAAATGTATTATTGCTTTTAATTACTGTTTATGCAACTAAAAATACACTATACAACATATTCAAAAATTACATCATTAGGCAAAGAATTGAAACCCGTTTTAATGAAAAATTTGACTGCGTTCGCCTTTGGTGGTGCATGATAAAGAAGGACGATTTTGAAGAGAAACAAAACTTATAATGTTTTTCGATAGTTCTTTCAAGTTTAAGAAATCTATATCAGAAACAATGAAATTAATTTAACCAAAGGAAAAGTTCTTACTTAAACCTGAATGCATGCAGCCAGTTTATAGACACATATCACATCCACAAAAATATTAAAAGTTTCAATTGAGTTTGTTTTACCTTTCTGAATTCTTTGTCACTCATTTTGCCTTCATCCTTCAACTAAAAATCTATATGTAAAATAATTTTTTAAATTTAAAATTTGGTAAAAAACCAGCATCAAATATCTCAAAAAATATTTTATTAAAATATCTATTTTATTAAAATATCTCCAAAAATACTTTAAAGAAATTATGAAATAGAAGTAATCTAATTAGTAAATAAAATCAAAGGTAAATTCTTCTTATAACATGGTGTTATGAAAAATATTTTAAATTAGCTCGTAGTTGGAGGGTTTTTTAACCTTGTTGCAGTAAGGTAAGTCGTCAAGTACAGCCTTCCAATAACTAAATAAAAAAATAAAAAATAACTACTGTCCTATTAATTTATCATACATTTTCATTTAGTTTGTAAATTCTAATTTATAAATCTACACACACTGTAATTTGCATAGCTTGTTGAACAGCCTAGCTTTAGATATGTTGTGGATTAAATAGCTAACCTTAACTTAATCTTTTATGATAACTTGAACTTAAACCATTATATAAACTTAGCTTAAACCAATAGAACTACTATAATCATTGACACCTTAATTTATTCACAATAAATAAAAAACATATCATTAAGAAAGGTGTCAACTCATTAATATTTTATAACAGGTAATATTTATCAAAACCAATAGAAATAAATTCATTTTATATTTTGAATATGCTATCTTTTTTATGAAGGTAATATTAGAATATCTTGAAATATTATAAATAAAATCCAAATCAAAAAAAATATATTAACTACTATAAATAAAAATAATTTCTGAAATCAAAATAATCAAAATATAATCAAAATGCAAAAGGATTTTCAGAAATGAAATGAAACTATCATTGTCATGAAAAAAATTTGTTGCTTTTACATTCTTTTTGATACTTTTCAGCACAAATTTTTAAATAAAAAGCCATACAATTGAGCAGCTTTGCATGCCACATCGCTTGCAGTACCAATTTTGCAAGTCACTATATCTGTAGTACCTACTTTGAAAATTACAATACTTGCTTGGATCATGGCTTTACTTAGAGGTTTTTAATAATCTGATACCTTGTATGAGATTTCTATAACCTCATACAAAGTATATATGATACCTTGTATTAGATGTTTATCAACTTTGAAAAATAAACTACAAATTGTTTTTGTTTTTGAACATGCGACATATAAATGGATATTATTGAATAAAAATAAGAGAAACACAGTTTTTTAAGATATAACATTTGAATGAAAAATTATCCATAATATAATTACTACAATAAAATTTAACGTCGTTTCATTAGTTACTAGGCTTTAAAAGAGCGCGTTCTCAAAACGCACGCGATCATTGGAGAAAGATCTCTAAAGCGAGTTAAAACTTTTTACCTTTTGGAATTTAATTATTATTTATTAGTTTAGAAATATTACATAAAGAATCAAATATTACATAAAGAATCAAAAATATAAAACATTTTTATGAGATATAAACAGGGTCGTAGGAACAAAAATTATATTGGGGAGGCAGTACTACCCCGAAATAGTTTTAAGGACTTTTTTTTTTTAAAGTCATTTTTTCAGTCAATTTCTTCAAAATTACTACGGGGCTGATAAAGTAAAAAGGATCACTTCTTTTAATTTTTAAAATTGTTTACATTTTGTTTGTTTTAGTTTTTCTTTTAGCTTTATTATTTTTTTTAGCAGTTTTGTTTGATTATTTTTATTTATATTTTATTTTTTAGTAGGAAAATAGGGGTATGGATGAGGCCTAATTATTTTTAATGCAACAAAAAAGCTATACTAATGCTATTTCCATAAAATTGGTCATTACTACTTTAAAATTTCTGTTATTCTATTAACTATTTTTGTTGTTTTTTAGAAAATTTAGAAAAAAAAATTTTGTGCCAACACTGACATGAAATGTCACATGTTATTGTATGTAAAGGTTAAATTTTGTTATGAGGATTACAGTTCTTATGGAAAAAAAAATGAAGGTAAGAGTATTGTTTATTTATATATATTTTGTTTACTTTGTATCTTTTTAAATTTTTTTTTGCGTTATTTTAAAATTTTTTTGTTTGCACATGTTTATTGTTTGCATATATGCTTTTTTGGTAAGTATGTGTATGTGGTAATATGTGCTTTTTATTTGTTTAATCAATTTGTTTTTATAATAATGTAAAGTGTTTTTTTTATTGTTTGAGTATGTGTTAATATATGTTATATAATTGTTTTATAAATGTGTTTAAATATGTATATAAGGTATATATTTAACCTTATATACATATTTAAATACATTTATTGTGTATATAGTTGGTACATATGCTTATATTATATTGTTTTCATGTTTTCAAAGTGCTATGACTTGGTAAACATGTAGAGCAAGATTTGTCAACCTTGCCAGCCAAGTGATGTACTTATAACAGAGGGTTACACGACAGTGTTTAGTGTCAAACTGTTACTGCTTTAGGTCTAGGTGTTTTCAAGCCTTTATAATTAATTATTCTAAAAATACATAATAATGTATCTTAATAAAATTTTGCGTAATGTTGTTACTTATGTTCTGTTATATATGAATGCTATGTTACTTAAGTGTTTTTTTTTTTGTCTTTAGCGCTGTTTATTACATGATTTTGCTATAAATATTTTGGAATCATGATGCTCCATCATAAACTATTTTCTAAAAGCTAACATAAAGTAATAATATTTAACAACTCCTACTCTGGTAAATCACAACAGCTTTTCTCTATAAGGTACATTGATTTTCATTTTTTTTATGTAATGTTTTTCTTATTTATTTACATAGTCGTTATACTTTTTATTTTAGATTTATCAGATGATGTATTTATGTGGTATAGAAGAACAAAATATTGTAAAGTTTTGTAATTTTTAAAAAAATTTTTACTAATAATTTTTTTGAAGAAATAATATTTAAGTTTGCAAAAAAAGGGTTAACAATGTTTGTTTTTTCTGTGTTAGCAATATGTTTATTATTAGAATTGCATGCTTTTAATATTTTTTTAAATTATTATTTGCTAAGTTATCTCCTAGCTGATATATTTTTTTAAAGTCATAAGATTATTATATAATTTATTTTAAATGACAGTTTGTTATATATAAAAATTATTTGTGAGTGCTATTTAGAGTAGAAAAAAAATATATATAGGAAATATCACAATTTTCAGGATTTGTTTAAGATTTTTTGTTACTACTATCAATTAAAAGTGAAGTTTAAATGGATGATATTAGGCTAGAAGCAGATATTAGTTTAGAAAATGAAAATAATAATTGGCAAGTTAATCAGCACAGAAATAAAAGAGATAACCTTAGGTGAGATGAAATTAATAATCGACAAAATGCTAGAAATGCTGCTAGATACGAAAGAATGCATTGCATAGCAAGAAGTAATACTATTCCAGATAATAATTATTTAGGAGAAATGAATTATGTTTGTCAGCATTGTGGTGCTAAGAAATTTCCTGATGAAACATATTTTTTATGTTGCGATGGAAAGGTAGTTTTGTCGCAACCTACACCATTTCCACAAGCTTTATTTAAAGGAAACTATGCAGATGGAAATGCCAATCTGAATTTTTTAAAATATATTAGAAATTATAATGCCTGTCTTTTTCTTGCTTCATTTAAAGCTAATGTAGTTCAACCCATGAATCATGGGCGCAATGTTTTAGAATATGTGGTCAAATTTTTCATCATATAGGTTAGCTTAGGCCAAATCAAGATGTTCTGCCGATATATTGTCAATTATACATCTATGATCCACTTGCAGCAGTAAATTTTAGAATGCAACAACGTGGTAATGATCTTTGCTTAAATGATTTAATGTTTCAATTGCAAACTATTATTAGTGAAGAGAACCCGTTTGCTCCTGCATTTAAAAACATGGCTGAAGTGGAAGAGAAGAAATTCGTCGAGCAGCTCTAGAAGGTTGCTCAGTGTCAGTTGTAAAAATTTCTTTACTTGGAGGGCAAGATAGACGTCGCTATAATCTCCCTTCACATAATGAAGTTACAGTTGTATTTGTTGGTGAAGATGGTGCACCACCTGCTTCCATGGAAGTTGTTATTTACCCAAGAGATCATCCTCCTAAAACTATATCAAGTATGTCTGCCAACTTAGATCCTACGGTTTATCCTCTATTTTTACCACTTCTGGACAACAGACGTTTTTCCTTTTAACATTGTGGGGACACCAGACCTTTTATATTGACCTAACTTCACATTGTCGTAGGACAACAGTCTTTATACCTCTGTAGATACTGAAAAAACTGAAAAGATCTCATACATAACTCATTTTCACAAAAAACTGGACAACCAACCTTTGTCTTCTGAGGTACAGATATTAAGATTTACAGTTTATTTTACTTAATAGTTTTGGTTTAGTTAATAGTTATTTTTAGTTTACTTTTAGTTGGTTTTAGCTTCAGTTATCTTTTTTCTTACTTTAGACATCATTATAGAGGAAATGAGGGGAATAGGTAAAAAAAATTATAATTTTATATTTATTTATATGTAAATATTATTTTATCGATTATTCTGAGGTATATTTTTTGTATTTAGTGTCTGGTAGAAGCATAACTGGTAGGGCTGCGTTTTAAATTTTATATTTTTTGTATGGAGAAATATGTGCAATAGATGAAAGAATTATTTAATATAAATATGACATTTTTAAACTGTTTGCACATTTTTATTAAAATAAAATTTTTCACATGTTCAACCTTTTTTAATTTACTCTCTTTTTTTTTTAAATATTTTTAGGATCCTCTTCATCCTGTGAAAAGGGTGAGGTTATGCTTTATATTTTGATTAAATAAAATTGCAAATATTTATAATTTTTATTATATCCTTCTATTTGTAATTTTAGAGTCATTAACATTTGAGAGCATTTATGACTTTAGATTCATTAACATTTGAGCAGTACAAAAATTATCGCTCCCAACACCCAGGGTCTTTCACAGAGAGGTCCTTTAATAAGTGGTGTAGTAATGGCAGTATGGATGAGCCCTTGTTTAAACATGGAAATCACTGATGTGTAGCTAGTTACACGCTGCAAGTTAAGATATTAGTAAATATTTTTTCATACTGTTTTATATATATACTATTTATACCTACTAATAAATATTATTTTTACGAAATATATTTTACCAACTTTAAAATTAAAAAAAAAAAGTTTTAATGTCAAGTGACAAATAAATAAAAATTTGTATAACATTTACATTTTAACATACAAGATAAAGTCTTAAAAAATAGTTTTTTTTTAATCAAGTAATAAAAAAAATTTTTCGTTTTAAATAGCTGCCAATTTTCTGAGAATTAGTTAAAAAGTCACATAGAAAGTAAATGTCAGAAAGTCACATAGAAACATCAGAGATAAACTTATACTTATCTTTTACTTCATTTATAAGAAAATTCCACAAAGGTCCTTAGTGTGTTAGGTTAATATTTAGTTAGAGATTTTAAAGTTAATTCATTATTTTAGGTTTTAAGACTTTTTGAAAAACAAAAATGTCAATTTTTACAAGAATATCTCAAGATATCTCAAGATATATTTATTAACTTTCAAAATCTCTAGCTAAAAAAAAAGATATTAATGCAAGTATCAATATCAAATGTAAAACTGTGTCTATAGAAGAGGTAACTGTGTTACCTCTTCTATAGACACAGTTATCGAGCATCTTTTTTTAGACTTATTTACTATAATTTAAATAATATGAAGAATGTGTAAAAATACTTATATTCCTCCATGAACGAAAAATAAATTTAGATTTCAACAAATTAACACATTGAAACATTCAATTTTTGATCAATTAAGCCATGAACCTTTATTACTTAACTGCATGTTTTAGTGTAGACTGAACCAAACATAAAAATATTTCAGTCTACACTACATTTAGTTTTAATAGTCACGCGAATAATTCTTGCTGAAAGATTGGTTTTGGGTTCAGAATCAGTATCCCTGAATTCAACATCACCAGAAAAACCAACCATATTCGATACTCTATTTCGATTATCACTTGAATATATATTCACTTAACCGAGATATAATTCTTTTAAATGATTTTTGCTTGTTTTCCAGTGACGAAAGATCTTCAGATAACAGTTCATTTGATGAACTTGAAAACATATCAGGGCAAACAGTACTAGAGATATAATTATTATCACATATAATATATGTGATAATAGATATATCTCTAGTACTGGAGATATGTCACATATACTAGAGATTACCACATATATTATATGCGATAATAATTATATCTCTAGTATATGTTGGCATATGTTATAATACTTTAGCAGAAAAATAAATAATGTTTGGATAAAGCATTATCACGTATATCAACATATCTGTGGAAACTGTAGGTACAGTTTGCACTAATATGTTGCTACAACAACAACAAAATACTAACTAGATGTATAGATAGACTTATTCTATACCCAGTGGGTATAAAATAAGTCTATCTATACGTTCGATCAACGTTGAATAACGTTGAAATAACGTTGATCAACGTCGATCAACGTTATTTCAACGTTATTCCAACGTCGTGTGCCCGCTGAGTAGATATTGCATTGATAGTATTTATTGTATAGATAGACTTATTCTATCTTTACTTCTGGGTTTTTTTGTACTCATTTTCTATTATCACATATATCATGTGATAACAGATATATTACTGTTACAATTTAAATTGATGAGCTGTAAATGTTACCATTTACAAATAGTATACATATAACTGTATCATTTAATAATAGTATACATATAATTGTATAGTGCTTTAACGATAACTTTTCTTATAACTTAATATTATGTTAATGAACTTAATAATACGTAACATAATAAAATAATATTAATTATGTATTATATTATATAACATATTAATGAAAAAAGCATTGCTACATGTGAAATGGTTTATAAGAAGGATCGATCTCTTCTAAAGTAGGTATGTTACATGAAATTTTTAAACTCATCAAATTCTAGGTTGTTATATATCATTAAAAAGAGCTTCATTTCAATATTCCAAAAGTAAATTTTCAAAATCGAACCACCCTACAAAAAGTTGTGGCGTTTTAAGTACCGATTTTTTGACATTAGGATTTGTTGAAGAAACGGCGGTCAAAATAAAGTTTTTATTAACTAAAACTATTATAACTTAATCGATTCTTATCCAAAAGTTTATATCTTGGTCTCAAAAGATAGATACAAGAGTTATCTACAAATTTATAAAGATTTCTAGATTACGGGCGCATCCGGGGGCAAAAGGGGGCCACAAAATCACCATCCATACCGGCAATAAAGACTAACAATATTTATAAAAAAGTGTTTTTTTTTAATGAAAATGTAAATTTTTATATACAAGATGTTTTGTAATTAGCTATCAGACCACAGTCAAATATAGAAGTTTTATCATTGTCTTTGGGTGGATGTAAGGGTGATGGTTTCAAACACCCTATTATCAAAAATGACTCTTTTTTTTTATAAATATTTATCTTTATAATTAAAAAGAAATCTAGTATTAAATCAAAAATTATATTTTACTACTTTACAACATCACTAGTAACGCACCCTTTGTTTCAAGGGGTGTAGATGGGGAAGGGGGCATGTCATCACCCCCCTCTTTTACAACCTAAAAAAAAAATTATATTTTTAATGAGATTCGAAAAAATATTTAAATGTAATTAAAATAATAAACTTTAATATAAAAACATCTTTTATTAAAATTCAAAATACATCACATAATGCTTAGTGATAGTTATAGGCTCCCCCTCTGACCTGAAAAAAATTTTAAAAACAAAAAATGTTTTATAATATTATTTTAATTAGTTTACATCTTGGCTTTTAGTTAATGATTAAGATATTAAATTCGCTTAATGAAACTATATAATAATCATTGTTAACATTAGATACGACGTGAAGGTAAGCTAGACCTGTCTATCAAAAAAATTGCAAGTTCGACTACTCGCTTTATATTTTTGCAAGTTCCACTACTCGCTGTAATTTTTTTTGTGCAAGTTCCACTACTCGCTGTACATATTTTTTTTAAAGTTCGACTACTCGCTGTACATTTTTTTTGCAAGTTCCACTACTTGCTGCACACTATATATATATATATATATATATATATATATATATATATATATATATATATATATATATATATATATATATATATATATATATATATATATATATATTGTCAAAAAATAGTAAATTCAAGTAGTAAGATAATAAAATGCATGTCCAATAATCAAAAAATAATGGCAACATTAGGAAAACATCAACTACAATGTCAGCAACTAGCTGGAACTTTTTCATATAATAATTAACAGCTTCAGAATCATTTTCTTTTCTAGTCCAGTAAGAAATAGTAATAGCCTTTCTGTGTTTTTTTTAAGTTTTTCTATTCTGCTATTGTGCAAGACTGTCATTGCTGTATCGGAATCATATCATTCATAGTTATTATTGATATAGTATGTATTAAATATATATTATATTATAGTATATATTTAATATATACTATAACATAGTATTAATTATATACTATAATATAATATAATATATTATAGTATATATTTAATACTATGTTATAATATATTAAATATATAAAATACTAGAAATAGTATATTAAATTTAACATACTATAAATATATTGTATATGTCTATATATTTTAAGACAAATATTGGTAGATTACTAATATATGATATATTCTAAATACATAAAAAAGCAATACATTATATTATTATATGATATAAAGCTTTTTAAAAATGTAATAATGTGATTAAACTGATCAAAAAACATGTATTATTGATTTGATATGTAATAAATGTTATTTTTAAATTGATACTTTATAAATGTAATATTAGTGCTTATATCACAAAATCATTGTATAGAAAAATCACATAAATTTTTTAATAATAATTATTATTGACTTATAAAAACGAATATTTAATATCCTTCAGTACCCCCCCCCCCTTCACCCCCAAACAGAAGTCGGAAAAACAAAATTTAGGTACCGAAAGTCATGGTAAAAATAGGGTATCTGCTAGTTAAAATAAATTCTTGAAATTTGGCATATGCATAGAAAATGTATAAACTTAAAAAAAAGAATAGGATAGAAAAAAAAGATAATATCTTCAACATTTACTCGGCACAAGAAGTACAACACACTTTTTGATATCAATAAATAACTCTTTAACTTTTGTCAATATAATAAAAAAATACTCTTTAAAAAAGTTCGACTATTCTACTTTTAAAAAAACTTCTAAGTTAATATAAAATTCTAAAAAAATATGCAACAAAACACCATCCTACCATAATGCCTAAACGCCAAGTTCTGAAAACGTTGAACAGTTTTTTAGCACAAAAATCGGTTCCGTAAAACGCGGGGTTTGACATACCTATCTAAAGAGATATCGTTCTGCTAAAACATTTTACATATATCACAAAAGCTTTATGAAGACTATTCATGTAACTTCTCGTATATACCTGAATATTCCTGCCAGAATATAGTTATAGAATATAAGTTTTTATTAAAACAAGATAATAATTTTAGACAATTTAAAAAGTTGCATAAATGAAATAACGACTTTTCACTAAAACTTCTTAATTTTGATCTAGCGATTTTGATGTACGCATGCGCTCTGCATTCTAACTTTAATTTTTCTGTTAAATGCACTGATCTGAAAATATAACGTTAATAATACGTTAATAACAACAACAACAAAAGGAGAGCGACCATGAACAAAACAAAACAAAAGAATAAGAAAAGAAAGAAAAAAAAAGAAGCAAATAAAATAAATAATACACTCACAGAAGGTTGCAATTAGTCTACATTTATATTTGTATCTTATATCTTTTTTATGGTGATTTATCTATTATCACCAGTGATACTACTATTGTTTCTATTTATTTGATGTAGCAAGTAGTATTTTAATTTGGTTTTGAGAACATATTTTTTAATGTTGCTAAAAGGGATTGATTTTAATTTATTTTGAATTTGATTCCAGTCCATTAATACAGAGTATTTAAAGGAATGTTTGCCGTAGGATTTTGTATTATATTTTTGCACACTCAGTGCACCTCGGCAAGAATTTCTTGTAAGTTGACAGCTAATTGTACTGCGTAGAATATACCATTTATTAAATATAGGAGGTAGCTTTTTGTTTAGGCAGCTGTGAATAAATAAACAATTTTCAATTTTGATTATATCATGCAGTTTTAAAATTTGTAATGTGTTAAAAGATGGGAATTTATGTGAATTATTTAGTAGAAATTCAATAACCCTGACTGCTTTTTTCTGCATGATAAATAGGCGATTTACAATACTTATGTTTTGACTCCATGATAGAAGGCAATATGTGAGATGAGAGTGAAACAAAGCATAGTAAATAGATTTTAAAGTTTTTTGTAGTATAAAATGTCTTAGCTTTGACAGGATGGCAAGGGATCTATTCAACTTATTAGATAAATCATTATAATGGTAAGTCCATTCCATGTTTTCGTCTAGCTTTATACCCAAGTAGTTTAAAAATTTTTTGCACCAAAGTTTTTTCCCATTTAACTTAATTTTGAGCTGCTATTCTAATTTTTTGTGACGACTTTTAAATAATATTAAATCAGTTTTTTTGGAGTAGCGGGAAATTTTGATGGCATTTAGCCAGAGGCATAGTTTTTTAAGATCAAAACTGAAACTCTTAGACAATATCTTTACTAACAATTTTTTAAAATATAACGCTTAAAATTAATTTTTTTAAAATATGTCAAACCGTTTAAATACTGGCCAAACCGTTTAAATACTGGCAAACCGTTTAAATACTGGCGACAAAAAAAATTGTCGTTAATGATCAAAATTGCTGAAAGCTTTAACAATTATTTTATAAACATCGGAAAGACACATTCTAATAAAATAACTCAAAGTAAAAAAATATTAAATCATATTTAAAAGAAGTCGACTTTGTAATGGACGATTTTGACTAATCTTCAGATAAACTGCTTTTGAAACAATCAAAAAACAGTCTGGGTCTTAATGACATAAGCTCTTGGGTGGTTAAAGAAGTTTATCATGTTATTAATAATAATAATTCTTTTAAACACTGAATTTATTACATAAAGTATAAATAAAAGTATTAAAAAAAAAAAAATTAGTTATTGAATATCCTTTACTTCAATTCTTTGATCTCTCGTTAAAAAGTGGAGTTATTCACTTTAAAGTAGCACGCGTAGTTCCAATATTCAAAAGCGGAGATAACTCTACTTTATCAAATTATGGACCTATCTTCGTACTTCCATGCTTCTCACGTGTACTAGAGCGCATAGTGTGTAATATACTTTTTACATACCTCCAAAATCACAATATCTTTTTTAATAACCAATACGGAATCAAAAAAAGCCATTTAACTGAACATGTTGCATTAAAAAGAGTTAACAAAATCTTGAATGGATAAAAGTAAATATACACTTGCAACGGAGCATTTTTTGGTGTTTGAGATAAAAGTTAAAACTTTTCAAAAATTCGAGTGAAATTGAGTGAGATTTAAACTTTATACGATCATAATTTTTGAACGCTGATAAATTATATTATCAAACTTAAAATTTAACGATGGATATAACTTCAGTTAAGAATAGTAAAAAAAATATTTTATCAACTTGTTGCTTTTACGTTTGGGACAGTTGTGGCCAAAGTTTTAGGGCTTTATGGTACCCAGGCTCCAATCATCATAACTTTTTATCATTTTGTATATTAAAAAATATCAATAAATATACTTGTATTAAACAAATAACGAGAATTGAGATGTGAAATAATGAGAGAACAGAGTATTATTATTTATTAATATTCTTATTCCTAATATTTACGAACAAAACTTGTATAGCGTCCATTCAGTGTGTTTAAAAAAGTAATTTGGTGCCAAAAATATTCCATAGTTTCTTAAAACTTATTGATCACAAATACAAAACAAAACATTCTATGCAGAAATATATATGCAGAATACTCCGAAAATGTCTTTGAGACAATCAAAGTTCACAATATCTAGAACAGGACCGCAATTGCGTAAATCATTTCTCACAAATGATACTAAAACCTTAAGCTTGATTCAACATTTTAAATGCGTTATTAAACAACAGTTACTTGACTCCAACATTATTGAAACAATATCTTAATTTTAGAACTTTTACACATTTTGAAATTTTTGGCTTTGATACATTTTTTCTTTTTGTTCTTTATTACAATACATAAGATAAAAATACAAATAAAGTTTAATACAAATAATAGATAAAGTATATAATGGTGAGAATCTAATTTGTCGAATACGATTATTAAAATCTTATACATATATTAGAACATAATAAAAATATATTTGTACTGGTGTACTTCTAAATACACATCTTGATTATCTAAAAGGTTGTGCAAAAGAAGTGTGCAACAGAAGTTGAAATTTTATACATATATTAGAACATAATAAAAATATATTTGTACTCGTGTACTTCTAAATACGCTTCTAAACCACGCTTGTGGAATTCGGTTCTTGACGAAAATATGAAAAAAATAAAATCTATTGCTACATTTAAAAGAACTATAAAAAAACACTTACTAAATTTAAACATTACGTACATTCTCTCATTTTTTTGAAAAAAAAATCGAAATAGTTTTGTATTTTTAATTTTTTATGTACTTTATTTAATTTTAATATTGTATTGAATATCTAATGCATATGAAGCGAATTAAACTTTTTTTTTTTTTTTGTTTATTGTCTTTAATATGTATACGAATATGTACAGATTTGTAATTTTTTATTTGTTATTTCATATTTTAACTTTATCTTAAATTTCTTCTTTTTTTAACTTTAAGTTCTTTTTTTAACTTTAAGTTCTTCTTTAACCTTCTAAAATTTTTAACCAATTTTTTTTTTTTTAAACTTAATAATTTCACTCTTTTATGTAATATTGGAAAATGTAAAATTTAATTGTATTTTTTTTTTTTTTTTTGTATTTCACAAAGGGGCTTGATGATAAGTCATTTTGACTTCTACTTGCCCCAGTCAGATAACATTGTAAAATAGATAACATTGTAAAATGTGTAAAATGACGAAATAAATAGAAAAAAAAAAAAATATACATCTTGATTATCTAAAAGGTTGTGCAAAAGAAGTTGAAAATACATACGAAGGTGTCGTTGTATATGAAGTTTACGCTCGTATCGACAAAAACGCCAAACCACTGCCAAGGGATGGTCTTTATTACAATACATAAGATAAAAATACAAATAAAATTTAATACAAATAATAGATAAAGTATATAATGGTAAGAATCTAATTTGTCGAATACGATTATTAAAATCTTATACAGATATTAGAACATAATAAAAACATATTTGTACTAGTGTACTTCTAAATAAACACTTTGATTATCTAAAAGGTTGTGCAAAAGAAGTTGAAGATACATACGAAGGTGTCGTTGTATATGAAGTTTACGCTCGTATCAACAAAAACGCCAAACCACTGCCAAGGGATGGTTCACCTCCAAAAGTAGCATACATACATATATTTGCAGATACGCATAGATCTAGACATATGCGTTTATTATTTTTTTTTTTATTTCATTTTATTTATTTATTTTATTTCGTTTTTATTTTTAAATTATTATTTTTTTTTAATATGTATGTATATACTTTTATAATATTTTTATTAGTTTTCGAAAAAGATTGTGATAAATACAATTAGAAACAGCAGTTAGAAGAAAAAAAATGTTCGATAGAATGAGTTGACTTGATTTAAAACTAACCAGAAGAAATAAAAATTTTATGCCTGTTTTAATACAGGATATTACGTTGAAAGCTCAAATATTAGCGAAGAGACTAAAGATATCAGCCCAAGGACCATGACAAAGGATGGAACAAATGGAATCCCAGTCAGCTGTAAAGTAGACACAAATTGAGGAGTAAAGGTAAGAGATAGAGTTGTTTGGAAAACAAATCACAAAGTTAGCTATCTGAGTTTTTGAGAAATACAAAGTTTTTAAGGTTAGCGCCAGCAAGGTCAGTGCTACAATAATCATTCAAAGCAATCAGCATTAGTTACCAATAACAACAATGTTGGTTGATGAATAAAGATAAAAAAAACTCAGTCAATTTAATTAGAATTATCAAGAAAAGTGCAACCTTGAGAAAGAGAAAAATAAATGGAAACAATGAAGAGGTGCTAAAAGAAAGGACATAAAAGAATAGTGAGAGGATTCTGATTTCATGGCGAATAGGTGAATTGTTAGTAAGTATATGCTTAGGGAAAGGATGTAATTATTGGAGTCTTTGCAAATCAAAGAATATCGATCAATACTGAGATCCGAAGATGAAACAGCAAAATTTAGTTTTACAAAGAGTAAGTAAGTCTGGTGAATTTTGCATTAGGTAAGGTTTGAAGGAAGAAAAGTTAAGTATTAGAGAACTTGGCTCGATCATAGAGTGCATGACACTCTATGATCGAGCCAAGTTAAGTAATGGCTATGCAGTTGTCTTTGTCAAAAATTTTATATTAATGAAAAGATGTAACAAAGAGCTCCTTAAGTGGCCTCGGGAATCAATACGAAAAGATACCATCCAGCCTCAACATCGCATTACACGGCATATTATGTTAATACCCTGATTTTTTACAGTTGTTGATGGAATTAGTCTTTTTGAAATCTACAGAAATCAGGAAACTTTACTACAAGCCGCCCTCAGAAGCATTAAACTGAGTTTAATAGTTGTACCATCATTAGGAAATGACGTAGCGAAATCTCCTAATGAGGGTACAATAGCAAGAGTTGCAGGGCCACTAACAAGGAGGCAAAAAACCCTGAGTCAAGTAAGAAATATCCAGGATTCATCACCTAAGGCAGAAAACAATGAAACGCAGGTTTACATATACGCCAGCCTAATAGTTGAAGAAAATGTGTGAGGTTGTTTAACAGAACTTTTTTTACTTATCCCTAAAGAAAGCTAAATTTTTTTCAGATTGCTTAACAATTTCAAAAACGTGATTAAGCACTTAACAAAGCATGTAACAAACCGTTTTAAGCACTTAACAAAGCACATAAAAACCGTTTTAATAAAAACGGGCATAAATCGACTGGATTTGGCTGATTAAATAGGAGAAATGGTTCAGCTTTATAAATTTATGAATAGTAGCAAATCATTTTAGTCATTCAAAACGAACTATTTATAAATAAAAATAGGGGAGAGTGGGGCACCATGATACACTTTTGGTTTTTATTTTGTAACTTCTTTTGTAAGTTTTTTTTTGAGCGATTAGTGCAATTTGTAGATAAATATTACACCAATTTACAACTTTTTCTAAAGACTCGTTAAAAATTTTTAAAATTAGGAATAGGAATTTTGTCCATCACTTAATAAATCAATTTCAGAAATATTTTTATTATTCTTTTTATAAGATAATGTTTCTTTATCTTCTTTTTCTTTTCTTTTACTTCGAGTACAGTTTTTGTTGGTGTATCTGTTGCTATTATACTGCAAGCTTTCTCACGAGGTTTTCTTTTCTTTTTTCTTTCAGCGGCCTTTAAAAATCCTTTACACTGAGAAGAGTTTACAAAGTTAATAACTTAAGAACCATTGGCTTGACTTGTATTGGCTTGGAACTGACAAAGGCTCTTGAAGTTTTTCTGGTGAGAGTAACAAATTATTAGTATTCAAAGTTTCTCCAGTATTTGCTTGATATGTATTTGGATTGTTTCTATCAGTAACAACACTACATAACAAATAACGAAACATTCCACTTTTCCTAAATCCACTTTGAATGTTTGTGATAGTAAAACTTTTTTCATATGCGATGTTAACACAAGATGCAATTTCGTAAATAGCGATTGGCACTCATACAGAGACATCTAAGGGCTGCATTTTTGTGGCTACTATGTGGTGGTATAGTAAGAATAGTAAAACCATTAATTATCAAATATAAGTAGAGATGGATTTTCCTTTGACGAGAATATTTTTGATATAAAATGTTGAATTACTTCTACAAATAACTCTTTATTCATCCATCCAGTAGGTGGATCGAGTGATCCAGATGGTGCATTATTAAGTATATGTTGCTCAAACGTTTTTCGTGGGAATATCATTGCAGGTGATGTGGTAGCACCTGAGACACTTTTTTTTTATATTTTCGCTTTCAACAAGGCTGCAAGCAACCACTAATTAAAGTTGGAAAATACTGGAAGAAAAAAGATGGTTGTAGAGCAAGATAACGATTAACAAACGACTTAAGGGATTGCAAATCATATGAATCAGGAAAGCAAGATGAAGGAAGTGAATTCCAAAGAACTGACGTTCGAGGAGAAAACTAGACGAATAGGGTTTTTGGAGAACTTAGGAACAGTCACAGAAAAAGGATGACACTTAATTGAATGACGAGTAACACGAGAATGAATTTTAGTAGATAGCACAAGAGACGCTAGCTCTTTAGAGCAGTGCTCATTATAGCATTTGTAGAAAAGAGAAAGAGAAGCAACATTACGACGATATGATAATGGTTGAAGGTTGGCTGCAAGAGCAGGTCCAACTATGTTTACAATGCGTTTTTGCACCTTGTTTCGCCCCATATATGGCAACATTATTCCATACAAGGCCGGATTTGAGATTTATAGAGATAGAAAATAGAATCCGAAGAAAGAAAGTGTCAAGCTCGATAAAGAGATAAAAACGATAAAAAAGATAAAAACCTTAGCAGATGCTAATTTTGCAACTGATTTGATATATGGTTTTCAAGAAAGATCGGAAGTAAAAGTTAATTTTAGAAGATGAAGAGTAGATGACTCATCGAGTACATCACCGTTCATAAATATAGGAAGATCTAACTTATTGCGAATACGTTTGGCTGAAAAAAATTAAGTTTTATCTGTATTGAAGTGCACCAGCCACTGTGAGCACCATGCTGTAGCAGAAGTGAGATCCTTCTCAAGCTCAAATGCCCCCTCCAAGCAATCAGAGAGTGTTGGTTTCTTATCACGACAAGAATAAATGGTAGTATCATCAGCAAACAATGCCACCTTAGATATGAGTATATCTGGAAGATCGTTAATGTAAATTAAAAAGAGTATAGGGCCAAGGATAGAACCTTGAAATACAGAATAAGAAGAAGAGTGCTGTTCATCGAGGACAACTTTTATACTACGATTGGAAAGGAAGGATTCAATAATCTTATAGATGTTACCTGATACACCATAAGAAGAAAGCTTATGGAAAAGAGCACCATGTCGTACTTTATCAAAAGCTTTTGAAATGTCAAGAGCGATGGCCTTAACCTCTCCGCCTTTATCTAAAGCACGATAAAACCTATCGGTTATTACTGTTAGCAAATCAGCTGTTGAACAAGAAGGTCGAAATCTATATTGATGGTCATAAAGTAAGTTATTAGATTCAAGACGAGAAATTAAGTGTTTTTTTTTTTTTTTTGTTCTTTTTATTACATTATAAATAAGCATTTCGTTACAATATTTAAAATACAAATATATAATAATAAAAACATATATATATATATATATATATATATATATATATATATATATATATATATATATATATATATATATATATATATATATATATATATATATATAATAATCGTTATTAAATAATAAAAGAACGCGGGAACTCGTAGAAGACCATACGGTCTTGTCGTCGAGTACCGCTAAGAAATGATCGTGTTAAAATTTATAAAATATTTACAAGATAAGAAATAAGTTAACGAAGTAAGAAACTTAAAATATTCCGTTACAAATTCAAGATACATTATTATATATTACAATTGTTAATGATGCATATATAATTTTTATAAATCAATAGTTAAATAGGGGGTAAAAAGAAAGATCACTAAAAAAAAAAGAAAAATATCAAAAGTATATTGTTACATCTTCAATTGTAAAAATGAGTTCTTTAAGCTTTCGTTTAAAAGAAAAGTAGTTACTTTGATGAATAAAATCCTTAGTAAAAATTTTTAAAACTATTTTATTCCATAAGAATGGTCCGCAATACAAAAATGGTAATCAATACAAAATTTAAAAAGATTTGTTTGAAAAATGGACTGCTTTATAAAATTATCATTCCGCAAAATGTATTTATTTTTATCTTTCGATGAATACAAATTATGGAAAGAAATAGGGGATCAATTGGTTTTACATTTAAACATAAAACAAAGAATATTAAAAATGTTAAGCTCATATATATTAAAAACTTTCATTTCAAATAATAGAGGCTTGCCATGAGTATAACGGTCTTTAAAATATATGAGACGTGCTACATGCTTCTGCTGACAATAAAGAGGTTTAAGTTTAATTTTCTTTGCACTACCCCAAGCAATGTTTGCATAGTTTATGTGACAATGAATAAATGAGTGATATAATTGTACTAAAGTACGTTTATTTAAAACATTTCTTGCTTTGTACAATATTCCTATACTTTTAGAAATTTTACTTGATAAGTTTTTAATGTGACTTTTCCATGTAAGATTTTCATCTATACAAACACCTAGAAAGTTGGTTACTGTTACTTGATTAATTTGTATATTGTCAATAACAAGATGAGGCATGTTAATTGGCAGTTTATGTTTTTTGATAAGAGGATGGAAAAAAACCCATTTAGTTTTATCAATGTTAAGAGATAATTTGTTAGTCTTAAACCAGTCAGATATTTTGATTAACTCGATGTTTAAGCAACTAAATAAAGTAGGAATGCTTTTGTGTGACATGAATAAATTGGTGTCATCAGCAAACATAATTGTTATTAAATCCGAGGCTTTGTATAAATCATTAATATAAATAAGGAAAAGAAGAGGTCCTAATATGGATCCTTGAGGAACTCCACATGTAATATTTAACAAATTTGATGATAATGTTTCATCGGCGTAAACAAATTGTTTGCGATTAGTTAAATAACTTTTTAACAATTTTAAAACATTGCCTGTTATACCACAACATTTTAATTTTTTAGCAAAAATTTTACGATTAATGGTATCAAACGCTTTCGCTAAATCAATAAATACTCCCAATGTGAATTTAGAATTATTAAATGAGTCTGATATACTTCTTGTAAGCTGAATAATTGCGTGCTCTGTTGAATTATTTTTTTTAAATCCATATTGCATGTTATATAATAATTTGTTTGATAAAAGGTGATTGTATATTCTGTTGTACAAAATTCTTTCTAAAATTTTAGAAAAAACAGAGAGGATAGAAATTGGACGATAGTGTTTAACATTATTTTTTTCTCCTTCTTTAAATATAGGAATAACTTTTGCTATTTTTAAATCATCAGGAAAAACTCCCTGATTAATAGAGCATTTAAAATTTGGAAAAGTATGTCTTTTAAAACGTCAAAACAGTTTATAATAACGTTCCCACTGATATCATCTGGACCAACTGCTTTATTTGACTTTAACAATTTATAAGCACTTTCAAACTCTTCAAAAGACAAACCAAAAAAATTTAGATACGAGTTAAGAGAGTCATATGTTGCCTTAAATGATTTTTTAGGGTTTGGAATTATTTCGGCTAGGTTTTGTCCTACAGATACAAAATATTTATTAAATTCGGAAGCAATTGTTTTTTGATCAAGAATAAAATTATCATCTACTTTAATAACTGAGGGCAAAGATTGCGATGTTTTTTTAGTGTTACCCGTAATTTCGTTTATTAGTTGCCAAGTGCGTTTAGAGTTTAACTTGTATTTTTCAAGTAAATTAGTGTAATATATTAATTTTGAATTTTTCCTTAGGCGTTCAAATAGTCTTACGTAATTTTTATAATTGGTCTTACTCTCAGTTGTTTTCAATTTTAAATATTTAATATAAAGTTTTTGTTTAATTTTAGATGATTTTAAAATACCTTTAGTAATCCATGGCGATTTAATTTTTTTATGTTTGTAATTTATTTTTACTTTGGGAAAATTGATGTCATAAATTTCATAAAAAATTTAAAAAAAAGATTTGTATATTAAATTAATGTCTTCAGAAAAGTTAATAATGTCCCAATTAACTAAAGAAAGTTGATATTTAAAAGATTCTAGGTTTTTATTATGAAAAAGTCGTTTTTTAAATGATTTTTTTTCATTACATAAAATTTTCGCATAAATATCTATTGAAAAGAAAATAGGGAAATGATCAGATATGTCACTTTTAATAATGTCTTTTTTAAGCGAATTATTAAAAATATCATTGGTTATAATGTTATCAATTAAGGAAGTTGTTGTTTGAGTAATTCTTGTTGGTTTGTTTATTAGAGGAACTGCTCCATTTTCAAATAGTCCATTATAAAACCCATTAATGTCTTTTTTGACGTGATACTCAAAGCAATTTAAATTCAGATCACCTAATATGTAAAGTAATTTCTTTTCGTGGTTGATTTTATTTACAATATCGTCATGTAAAAATGAACTAAATGTATTAATTTCGCCAGTAGGTGGGCGATAACAACAGCTAATTACAATATTTTTAGTTTTATTGCTTAATATTTCAATCGTTAAAACCTCTATATTGACGTCAGAAATACTCATGTCATGCCTAACAAAATACCGTAGGTTTTCTTTTACATAAATAATTAAACCACCGCCGCGTTTGTTTGTTTTCCGCCCTAATGAAATTAAATTATAGCCCGGTATTTTAAAATTATTATCTAAATTTGAGTCAGCAGAACTACACCAGGTTTCAGTTAGGCAAATTACACTAAAAATAGTTAGATTTTCCTCAAAACTATTGCAAAGATTTTCAAAATTTTTTTTTAAACTTCTTATATTTATATGAAGTGCATTAAATTTATCACGCTCAAGAAATTCTTTTATTTCAAAAGTATAAAAATAGCTGCAGTTGCTTTGTAAAGCATCTGTTTCACTAAAATAACTTTGATCCGGATCGGACTCTTTGTTAAGTATAAAATCATTAAATTAAAAAATTAAAAAAAAAAAGTGTTTTAAAAAAATTAAAAAAAAAAAAAAAAAAGTGTTTGTTAATTAAAGATTCAAAAACCTTGCTTATGATTACTAATGATTATGAAGACTAATGGGACGGTAGTTAGACGAATCAGATCGCTCTCCAGAATTTTTGAAGATAGGGATAACAGATGCCGCTTTCCAGCAGGCTGGAAAACAAGACTCTGATAAACACTTGTTGAATAGTTTTAAAAGTATAGATAATAGCCCGGAGAACACTTCTGCAAGACAATAACAGGTATGTTGTTTGGGCCACAAGCTGTAGAAGAGTCTAGGCAAGAAATCACTTTAGATACAGAAGCTGGAGTGATACGAATGTCAAGCAACGGATCAACCTGTTTGTTGGCAATATCAGGTAGAACGTAACTAGTGGAACCATGAGATGATATTGATAAAAAGTTTTTAGCAAACAATTCAGCTTTGTCTTAAGGTGAGGTGACAAAGTCTGAACCATACAAGAGAGGTGGAATTAAAGATTTGCCTTTATTGTTGATACTATTAAAGATTCTCCAGAAGTCACGAGAGCCTAATTTTTGAGATGAGATTTCATGACCTGAGAATAGCGGGCTTTGGCGTTAGACAAAACCACTTAACAATGGTTTCTAGCAGTAATAAACAGACGTCTGTTTTCTGGAGAATTGTTTAGCTGGCAGATATGGAAGTAACGGTTTCAATTAGCAATCGCAGCAGCACAGTGTGAGGAAAACCATGAAGGAGAGTGAGGCTTGACCTGGAATCGAATCGAACGGGAACAAAAGATTTTATGCCAGCCTGAATCCACGAAGTTATGTAAGAAGCACATTTGTCGACAGGAAGACAAAAGCCATCACGAAGAAAATCACGGAAAGAATCCCAGTCAACTTAAGGTACTTATGAAAAAAAACTTGTCACTAAAGTTTCACGTTCTCCACTTGCCACAGTGTTAACTTGCTTGATGCCTTTTTTAGAAATGATTTTATTACATTTTTGTACAGTGGTGGTAGCTGTTTCATCAAGATTACAAATGCAAAATCCATCACCAAATTTTGATTCTCTTAAATACAATGCCTCTAAATTAGTAAAAAACTTTTGTACATTGTAGTTATTGAAAGCTGTCATTCTTGAAAAAGAACATCCAAGGCACTCGAATGCTTAAAGAATTCCGCTTTAAAAACAAGCGCATCCGTTCTATTCCGGCTTTCTTCTCTTTAATCCAGCTTTTGGGAACTTTTATATTATTTATTATAACCATATCAAAAGCAATACATTTTAAATTTACAACAAACTGCCCATAACACATTTGAGTGCAATTAACAATATATTGCTTCAAAAGACTTTCTTGCTCTTTCAGTAAATATTCTTCTTGTAGAAAATTTGGGTTTTATAGTAATGATTTCTCCTTCTTTTATTCCTTTTTTCTTTTAACATATCTGTATACATAAAAACACTAATTTAGAATTTGCTTTTAGCTACAAACTTATACAAGTTTCATTTACTAAGTAGGACAAATACTTTAATTTACATAAATAGATTTTATATATTAATAGAAATCAGTACAAAAACATAAATTAAATGAATGTTAATCCTTCAACAAAAAAGAATTAATAAATATCTTGATATAAGTATAATAAAGCAAACTTATGTTTACATAAACTTTTGTATCTTATGTTTATGTTAACTTTTGTAACTTATGTTTATAAGACAAAATTAATCTAATATAACTACATAAGTACATCATCATACTACATGCATAAATACTAAATAACATAAAATTGACTTTTACTACACGAACTTTATTTAATGCTCCACCGATTTTTTACCAAGTTAGGTGAAACATTAAAGTATGGAAGTCGATATTTCCCGCCGGGAAATTTAATGTCTTTGCCGCACTGAAAAGTTCATGAAATATAGTTTACAAAATAGAAGCACTTTCCGAAGAATACAATAAATAAAACACCGTAAAACCTAACAGCTTCAAAAATTTATAAATTACTTTGCAACGGAAAAAACATTAACTTGAACCTCTCGCAATATTATTGACATTTTCTGATTTGAATTATACGTTAAACAATACATCTAGTAGCAACTGATTACAACTCTAAAGGATTTGTCACAGTACTTTAATATCGCTGTATAATTGCTTTGTTTCATGGTGCCCCACTCTCCCCGACCAGTGGCGGATCCAGCATTTTTGATCTTTGAGATAGCTAACTTCCAGACATGGAGCTAACTCCAAACATTTATATGTTTATACTTATGTCAAATAATGAGGGTTTGCAAAAAATTGCGATGAATGGAGGCTGGGAACAAAAAAGCCCCAAAAGTTTTGCAATACCTGGCCCAAACGTGAGAGCAACAAGTTGATAAAATATTTTTTGTACTTTCCTTAATTAGACTTATATTCATCGATAATTTTTAAGTTTCATAGTATTATCTTTGAGCGTTCAAAAATTATGACCATATAAAGTTTAAACCCCCCTCAATTTGAGGGGGTTGTAAATTTCTGAGAGATAATACTTTGAAACTTAAAAATTATCGATGAATATAAGTCTAGTTAAGAATAGTACAAAAAATATTTCACCAACTTATTGCTCTCACGTTTGGGGCAGGTGTTGCAAAAATTTTGGGGCTTTTTTGTTCCCAGCCTCCAACCATCGCAATTTTTTGCAAACCCTCATTATTTGATATAAGTATAAACATATAAATGTTTGGAGTTAGCTCCATGTCTGGAAGTTAGCTATCTCAAAGATCAAAAAATGCTGGATCCGCCACTGCCTACTTATTAATAAGAAATATCAAACTAAAAAAAAATATTTTGAATTGTTTGAAGTACTTTAGAGAGTAAAACTAAAATAATGACTATTTAAAACTTCAAATTTTTGGAGAGATAAATAAGGAATTAGACTCAAATTTGTGAAACTCCCTATATATATCTGCAGGCAACTTAATTGACCTGTCATCAATTGTCAGATATTTAACAATTAAAACTGCAGACAACTTCAACCGATCAATTTAAAGTACCAACTTAACGGTTAATTCTTCAAACTCCTTTAAAATAGACATCAACTATCGAATAAACAGCAACTGATCAACAATAAATTGATAATAAATTAACTAACGACACAAAAATTGACAAGATTTGAAAAATGCTATTTAAAGGTTTGAATTTTTTTTAATTCTAAACTTTTAAATGTATTATTATTTTTCTTTGTGAATAAAAAGTAATATTTTTTTCAAAAATAATTCACGCTTCACATGTACAAACATATTAATAAATACAGCACATTTGAAAACTTATTAGATATGTTTGGTTAGATATAACCAAAGTTATAAAGATATCAAAAGATATAATACCCTAAAAAAACTGCACTACATTTTTTCGATGAAATTTTAAAAGCTACAATATGATTGGTTTGTTGTGAAAACAATTATTGTAGCTTACAATCCTCCTCGTTATGCAACTTTTTTCCTTGAAAAGTTTTCGAAGACTTTTCTTCAATTTCTGAAAAAACTGGAGATTTCTGAAAGTTTTCTTTCTGCTCTATAATTTTAGGCGACTCTTTTGAAACCTACAAAAATGTTATTGGAAATTTTAACGACAATAAAATAAAAGATCTTGACAATTAATTAAAAGTTCTATTCTAAATGCTAATTAATCTTAAGTATTTTAAATTTTTTCTCAATTGTTCAGCTTTACATGAATAAAAATTTGAGCAAAATTGCTCAAGCAACGTAAGCACGTAAAGCTGAGCAATTACTCTAAAAATGATGAGTAAAAGCATTTGCTTTTTCTTAGCAATGCCATCGATTTCAAATTCAAGCAGTAGCTTATTGTGCGCAAAGAGAGTTCTTCTGCAATTGCATTGTACCTGATTGGAATTTTCTACTAATCTCTATTGTATCTTTTTTTATTGTAATAATTGTATCGTATCAGTCAACGCCTTCAAAAATCAACTCAACCTATTTTTTAACTTATACTACAAAAAAAGAACTGACGCCACAGCGGGGTTTCATTAATTACCCTGCTTGCAGGTGCTTAAGAATTTCGTTATAAATTACTTATACTATCATTATTATTATTCTTTATTATATTTGAAAATTTTTACCTCGGATTTCGGCGAAGAAGGTATAATTTCTGTCTCATCTTTAAAACTTACTAACCGAAATCGGTTTTCCTTAATGGGAGATATAGTGTTTTCGATATTTTTTCCTATATGTAGACTGACTGCAGATTTTGAATCAATCTCTTTATTTTGAGAGAGTAACTTTTTCTCCATGCCGAGTTCTTTGAGCACTTCATTTGGTAAAAGATTCCACTGAAATGAAGTGTCATTTTTTTGCTTATTTTTGTTTTTTGCTATCTCGTTACTTTTAAATGTTTTTTCATTTGAAAATTCTTTTCCTTTCGCTAAAGTAAACGGCAAGTCATTGTTACTTTTAGTCGATTGTTCGTCATTTAAAACTCCGACAGGAATAACATCATCAGTGGAATCGTAATTAAATTTTTTCTCAATAAGTTGTCGCTTATGGGTTTCTAAAAAAATAAATGTAACGTAAAAATATAGGAACCCAATTGATAACGTCATAAATGTAAAAATATAGGAATCTAATTTATAACGTCAAATATAAATAATTGGGATTAAAATATCATAAAAACACCTCCTAACAGTTTGTTTTTAGTTTCTTCTAAATTTAACCTCAATTTCATATTTTGGCTTTTAAATTTTTCAGCAAGCACACTAGATTCGTGAAGTTTTTGTTCTGCAATCTGTAATTTGTCACTCTCTGCAAGTTTAATCATGTGGGTATGATCTAGCTCTTCACGCAACTTTATTACCAATTTCCTTTGTTAACAAAAAATGTCTTATATAATATTTATCAGATTAATAACCCATAATAATAATTAGAATTAAAAATTAATTATTTTCATAACACAAAACTAGTGACACTATTGGTTTTTATCTAATATAGAAATCTACAACAGGTAGATAAAACAATGATAAATAAAATTTAATAACTATATAACACTTATAATATAACTAATAAGCGTTTTTAAACCATAAAACATACAATTACATAGTTAGCTTGCGCATTTTTTTTTTTTGGATACGATCTTTTTAACGAGCGCAACAGGGTACAGTTCCTTTAAACAATAAAATAATAATAAATTATAACCATTGAGTATTACGTTAAAAATATTTTGTATAATTAGAATGCTGTGACTCAAATAGTGATATCTAATTTTTATCGGCTTTAATATATCTTTTTGTACAACATTCAGATGGTTCTCGTTACTTACAAAAAAGAATATTGAATAATCTTTTACAAAAACAAATTTTGTTTAAATATTTATTAGAATATTAGTTATAATACTACATACAAGAAAAGTTTTTAAAGTTGTATCACTTCTGGGTTTCTTTATGTTTGGACTTTTTTCTGTAACTACTGATAAATAGATAAGCAAAGAAGTCTTCTTCATCTTCAAAGAAGCTTTTATAATATATCTGAATTTTTGTTCAAATAATTTGAGAACATTTTTGACGTTAATGTTACACATTTATTTTTTTCTAACTTGCACATGTACCAACTTCATTACTCTTTTCATTGTAGATCGTAAGCATTTTTAAATTAAAGAAGAACATATAAGGGGCCCACATCCTATAGGACATATAGAGTGTAGGTCTAAAATATAGGAAAATACAGCCGTTCTTTTTATTGAAGGAGGGGGGATTGGCGTTAACCTGTACAAAAGACAAAATGGAAAGGAAAGAGAAAGGCAGTCAAGAGAAAATAATTTAATTACATTTACCATTTTTTTATACTTAGTTAATCCACTAATTGCAGATCTAGTTGAATGTTGATATTTTTTTATAATACTTTTTGTTATTGTTGTTATTGGTGTTATTGTTGTTATTGGTGACTTTAATGCTCACTGTATAATTTGGTTTTAATGCAACTTATCAGGAATCAGACATAATCTTCTAGAATCAGGAATCAAAAATTTTCCCATAATTTTCTCATTTTTGTACAGCTGCTCATATTCATAATTTTCATATTTTTTTCATCCGCAAAACTCTATGAAGAACAAACATGATTTTATTATTGCAAAAAGATGCCCGAGGTCCATGATAGAGATGCAATAAAGATGTCTGAGGTCCATGATTCTCAGATTACTAAATCTCGGCATTTTAGAAAATGAGTTCTAGAAAAAAACCATTTAAAACCCAAAAATAAATAAAAGTCTAACATTCCATCTCTTACTTGATCTTATAACTTTTCCTAAGGATAAGGCAAAAGTATCTGCAAACAACTCTTCCTCTAATTCATCTCCTGAATCTAAAAACCACTCCTCCTTATCCCAAAACAGTTTAACCATTTGCTAGACATCCAAACCACTACTAGTTCCTTTGCTTAAGTTGTTTATCACTTAAACTCTTCTACTGTTTGTGGCCCAGACAATATTCCTTTCACATTAAAAAGGTGTTCTTCAGAACTCTATCACATTATCTCAATCTAAATTATTTAACTGAAATGTTTTCCAGCATGCTAGAAAACGGCATTCGTGGTCCAATTTAAAAAAATCAGGAGACCGCTCTGACTCCTCTAGATATTGACCTTCTTCTTAAAATCTTCTTAAATCATTCTTCTTAATATTAGCAAAATCTTTAACTAACCTTTGATATCTTATCTTGAATTTAACAACACAATCAAATGCAAAATTTATACCTGCGACTGTACCTGTATTTTGGTGAAACAATTGTTCATTAATTATGAAATTATTATTTTTTTAAATAAGAGATGCTGACTCGATTATAAATTCAGGTTTAAATCATTTATCTGTTGAATCATGATTATGTGGAATACTCGTATAGAGGTTAACAACATTACATTATATGTTTCTATATAACTTATACAACTTTCTGAATTAAGTTGTACACTGGTGAAACTAGCCATTTAAATTTTTTTAATAAAAAAACATATTTCTAGTTGCAAATTGACAAATAAACTAATAGATTTGAAAACCTTGTTTAAACCTGTCAACATGTCCTTAATAATGAACCTTTTGTCCAACTTTTATCCTTCCTTGAAGTTGCTATTGGTTGAAAAGCATCTTCACAATCAAAAACATACTTCCACAATCATTATTTATGACAACAATATGTAATTACCATTTTTTTTTTATAGAAAATCTCAACAGCACTGATTGTTTTTTTGAAAAACTTGCAGTTTTTGCAGTTTTTTTATAGAAAACCTCAGCAGCACTGATTGTTTTTTTGAAAAACCAGCAGCACTGATTGTTTTTTTGAAAAAAAAAAAAAAAAAAGTTATAATTGAAATGTTTATTAATATATTTTTTAAATTCCCTTTAGCTTTAATATAAATACTTTTGAGATAAAAATTTATTTGAGCTTTTTTTTTTGACAACTTCTTAAATTTTTATGAAGTCATAATTCAAGTTATGCACATAAAACATGGTAAAGATGTATTTTGTTTTTTTTTAGGCGCTACCATCAAGTTTTAAACTTGAATAGAGAATATGAATCAGTCATAGATACTGCATGGCACCCTAAGCAATAAAACAGGGTTTTAAATGATAATTACATTTAAGGGCATGATATTTTCAGAAGAAATATTATGCAGTAAAATTATATATATAATTATAAATATTTCTTGCAATGTAAAAAGACATTTCTTGTGTATTTTTCTTGAGAAAAAGATAAAAAGAAAAATTAGATAATACATGGAAATGAGACTTGATTTGAAACAGCAAGAAGCAGAAAAAAAACTTCCATGCCTGCAAGAATCCAGGAGATTATCTAGGAAGTGCAATTTGAAGCAAGACAAAAGATATCAGCTCAAGAATTATCATAAAGAAAATCACAAAAGGAATCCTAGTCATCTTTAAATTAATAGCAAGAAGTGAAATGGGTAAATCTGATGTAGAAGAAGCAGAAGATATATGTTTTAGTGAGTGAGATCATGGATCTGTACAAATGGTACAAAATACCCAAAGTAAAACAAGAAAAAACTGAGCAAAACTCAGGGCATGAGGCAAGACAAAAATCAAAGAATGAAGGTTAGAGGTTGTCTGAGAAAACGAGTCACAAAGTTAATTACCTAAGAAAGAGATTAAAAAATAAAAAAGGTATTAGATATGAAATATTAGTTTGAGTTAAGGCGATTTCTCTTTATTCAATGTTAAAATATACACATTAAATTTACACCATTATACTATGTCTCAATGAAAGTAACGGATTGTATTCACGCAGTACAGTCAAAATATAACATTAGAAAAAGTTTAGCAACACAATCAATTCCTTATTATTTGGTAATAAAATTACGTCTAGAAGGTAATGATCTTTTAATTAGATATTCATTAAACTATAAAATAATTGTTTTTTTTAATGGTTTTATCATTATTTATATTTTAACAATTTTATTATAACATTATTTTACGTCTGATAACAATCTATTCTATTCAGATTTAAATGCAACTAAATAATATTTGGTTACAGTTATTTATGTTTAATATGAACAACTTCTTTTTTTAAAAATATTCTAATTATGTCGACATCTTTAATTCCCATACAAAAAGTTCAAGTTACCCTAAGAAATTTGCTGTAAGGAGACAAAATACTTAACAAAGTTTATGTTATCCGAGGTTTGACTTAAGTGGAGTATTTTAATAGTAATTGGTTAGATGATTTCAAAGGACCAAATGAAACAGTTCGAGAAAATAAGAGTTATTCAGTTAACCAGTGCTCGACTTACTGGGAGTTAACTGTACTATTATTATTATTATTACTATTATTACGAGGGTCACTATTTATATTTCGGGAATTGGCAACACTGATGTCGTGTGAGTCCATCTGACGGTTCCATCATAAAGTTTGACATTTTTGACGATATACGTACTCAGAACATTTTGTCATATGGACGCTATTTGTTTATTTTATATTTAGTTGAAAGTTTCGTCTCGGCAAAAAATGGAACTAAATCGTGAACATTTTTGTGCGATGATTTTTTTACGACTTTCAGCGTGGATTATCACAACAAGTGTGCGTCAATCAACTTAATTTGACTTTTGGCAATGAAGCTCTATCAAAAACCACTGCGTATCGCTGGTATAGTGAATTCAATCGCGGTCGTAGTTTGCTGTCCAACGAGTTTTGTGAAGGTTGTCCAAAATCGACTGTAGTGCCAGAAAACATCGATGCTGTGCACGAAATGATTAAGCAAGATCGTCATGTAACCTATTGTGAGATTGAGGTATCCCTAAGCATTAGTTCTACCAGCATATATGTGAATTTACATGAACACTTAGCTGTGCAAAAGTTATGTTCGCATTGGGTCCCACATAATTTGACAATCGCTCAAAAAAAAAGCTCATGTTGATTGGTGCAAAGGAATGCCTAAGAAATGCAATTGTGGTGCTTCAAAAGACATTTATAAAATTGTGACAGGTGAAAAATCATGGATATATTCATATGAGTCCAAAAGTAAGCAGCAGTCAACTGTATGGGTGTTCCGAGATGAACCAAATCCAACAAAAGTTGTTTGCGCACAAAGCACTTCAAAGAAAATGGTGGCCTGTTTCTTTGGAAAACCTGGTCATATTGCAACAGTGCCTCTAGAGGATTGTAGAACAGTAAATTCTAAGTGGTACACAACTATCTGTTTGCCAGAAATCTTTGGTGAAATAAGGAAAACAAACAAGAGACGTTGGATTGTTCTTCATCATGACAATGCAAGCTCTCACACATCGGCTCAAACAAGAGACTATTTGAGCACTCAAAACATCGAAATTGATGGGTCATCCACTGTACAGCCCTGATTTGGCACCCAATGATTTCTTTTTGTTCCCATCCATGAAGAATAAACTGCGTGTATGATTTTCATCGCCAGAAGAAGCTATTGAAGCGTTCAAAAATCATGTTTTGGAGATACCTCATTCGGAATGGAATAAATGCTTTGAAAGTTGGTTTAAGCGCATGCAAAAGTGTATCAATCATCGTGGCGAGTACTTTGAAAAACAACAAAAATATGTTTGCCAAAATATAAATAGTGACCCTAGTATTATTATTATTGTAAATTATCATTAAAAAAAAACAAAAAAAACAACTAATATTGCTGTTATATGGATTATATTAAATTTATTTAAAAAAATACGCTATTAGAATGCAAGCAAAAAAATACAATAATAGAATGCAAGCAAAAACATATTTACTTTTGTTCCTTGAGTTGTATAGAAAGAAAATTGATAATATCTTTAGTACTTTGAAACTCAGGTAAATCTTTTGCAACATTCAATAAATCCTCTGATGAAAGTGCCTTAAAATAAAAAGGCTTTTTAATTATAGTTTTTTTTTTCACACACATTTTTATTTATTTATTCATGTACCTTATTACAGATAGCTAGAATGCAAAAGTCCTAGAACAAAATACAAATCATTAACTATTAAAACTAAATGAACACTTCTCAAACAAAACAAAAAACTTACATGACCATCTTCAGTCTCTTTTAACTTTTTAGAGAGCTCTTGAGCTTCTGATCTGGCTTGAGATAAAGCCCTCTCAAGTTGCAAAATTCTTTCTCCATCCGCTTTGCCTGCATTCATTTGAAGCAAAGCAGTAATTTGTGTCTAATTTTAATCAATTTAACAATTGATTAAAGATAAAAATAAAAATGTAATAGCACAAACTTTTATAATAAAAAATTACCTTCATTGAGTGGTTTTGGGATTTTAAAAAATTATACGATTTTTGTAAAGATTCATGCTTTACTTTCATTGATAATAACTTCTTTTCCATTTCCAACCGCTTGTCTTCAACCTATGAACAAATATTTCCTGTTTAAAATATTCAATGATTATTGAACACATTTTTTAAGTGTTTGTTGATGTTAATGCTTTCATAACCTTTTTTATACCCAAAAGTTATAACTTTGACATATTCCACATTTTTTTTGACTCTATCTGAAGACTATTTTTTTGATTATCTTTCAACAATTTCTTTTCGTAGAGTTTTATATAAAAAAAATAAAAAATTTTAATTATTATATAAAAGCATCACCTCTGCAAATAAAGAGTTTCCAGATTGGAAATGACCAGAGCTTTTCATCTCAGCTCTCAAATTGTCTAATTCTGTTTGTAATTCACATGACTCCTTTCGAGTTCTCTAAAATTAAAATATTCCAAGAAAATAAGAAAATAATATAGTAATTTAAAATCTTTAGAAATAAAAATGCAGGTTGGTCAGAGTTTAGTTTAACACCTAATGTTTTTATATCAGATTTTCCTTCGTCCTAGGTAAGTTGTCTTCATCAAGGATAAAGAGCCTCACTTACTCCAATACTTCATTATTTTAAATGTACAGTGTACGACACTAGATACTTACACTGCAATTTACATTTTATGAAAACTTCTATTCTTTTCAATTTTTGCAAATAAATGCTAAGCTTAGAAACAAAAGAACAAAAATTTTATTAACCTCCTACAATTTTAAAAGTATATAAGAGAGGGACAATATTAAATACATTAGTGTTTGTTATGTCAAAACAGCAATTAGACAAAATGTTTAGTTTTGGTTTATGATCCATTCAGATTGAAATCCAGGATTATTGTTTAGAACAAACCTCCATTAAAAGACAAGATTTAAACGTATTTACAACGTTTATTATAGGATTATTAAATAAGAAAAAAGTGTTCAGAATTTTAATTTTATGTAATGCATTTATAAATAGTCTAATTAAACATATATTGGGTGCTTCGAAATTGTCTATTATTGTTATTAATATTATTTATACTAAATTTCATTTCTTTGTCTTTTTTATTAAAAGTAATGCATTTTTTAAGATATACAATTTACTAAATACTTTATCGTTTTTATGTTTTTAGTGATATGCATTTAAGTGTGTCACAAGATTACTTGTAGGGTAATATTTTTTTTGAAAGTTTTAAATCTTTTAATCACAAATTTAAATATTATTAAATCATTCAAACAAAATTATCAAAAATATTCAAACTTTTTTTATATATAATTTTATGCAAATTTTGGCATACACTTCAACCCTTTTCATATATACATTTATTTAGCATTGGTTATAATTTTGCAATATTGTCTAATGTTAGTCAATATTGTACAAGTTGAATCAATATTTTAAAAAAGTGTCGTTTACTACCCAGTAAATGACAACTCTGTGTTTACTGATCATAGTGTGACCATGGCAATAAAATTAAAAAAAAACCTGAAGATGATTAAAGTAACTAGTTGATTGAATTTCTGATTCCTCTAATTCTTTACGCAATGATTCAATTTCTTTTTCTTTTGCTTGCAGAACAAGTTTTAAAGACTGAATTGTATTTTCTATATTCCTTATTAGATTTTCTTTAGTTTCTAGTGTTTCTTCCAGAGCATAATATTTTTCTTGTATTTCAAACAGCTCAGAGTCATTGTTGGTGGTGCTAGAAATTTGTCGTTGTTGTTGATTACATGTCTGTAATTCATAAATTTTGCTATTTAGTTGTTCAATAGATTGTCTTGTTTGACTCTCGCTCAGTTTTAACTAAAAAAAAAATAATAATTATAAACTGTGTTGTAAATCATTAAGCCCTACTAAATGCTTCAGAAAAACAGAATCACACTACTAAAAGTATCATTCACTTTAACTAAATATACATCACATAATCTAGAGAGCATCCCAGTAGGAAATCGACTAACGACTAGCTAGCAATATTTGTAACAATAAAGACAGCGATTTGGCCATGAGGATCACTAACTAGAAAGCTAGCGATTATTTAGCAAAAATTCACATTCTATTTTTATATATTCAAGCCTCAGCGGTAAACAATAGCTTTAGTTCTCGCTTTTACCCACACTTCCCTAAAGTGATTTACAGGAGCAATTGATGGCTCAAGCAAAAGTATAATTTTGTCATGAATATAAACCACTTTCTTTTTTTCTTTACTTTTAGATATTGATTAGATAAATAACAAACTCTTGTGCAAAGTACATCTAATCAAAAAACAAAGTTTAGATTTCAAATTGACCTGTTTGCTTTTTATCGAATAAGTACTTAATGAATAAATGGATAGCTGGTGTGAAAACCCAAAGAAAACACTTACCTGAACAATTTTTTTTGGCTCAATAAATGACGCTCATTATGTATATACTCTAGTAACATTACCAGTACAAGGATATTTTTGTAATGAGTATAAAATCAAATTTTGTATTTAATAAGCAATTCTTTTATGAATATTCCAATAGCTCACGCAAAAACTAAAGGCTCTTGTAAAAGACTGTTTAGAGGAGCAGCTTGCATGGCTGGCCAAGTTTAGTTTTAGAAGAATGGTTATAAACCACCAGATTTCGATTTATACCACCCAACCTTTAATCATTTTTTGCTTTTGGTTGTATTTTTTTTGCTTTTTATTATTTTGGTAGTCTTATCTAAAACAATCATGCTAATAGCTACAATGCTACATTAGCTATTGAATAGATAGACTAATTGTTATACTAATCATTTATTACTAATCAATTAAAATTGGCCAGCTAAAATGTTGTGTTTTCTCCACAACTTTTTACCTAACAATACCGACTTATAGATTTATAACTATGTTTTAGCAACTAAGCTACAATATGTAGCGACCAAAATATTGTTTTAAAATCACTCAGTGAAAACATACGATATGTATACACATATCAGTATTGCAATAAGTGGCTTAAGTCACATGGTATTGTTGTTATGTAGAAGCTTGCAACAAAGCTATGATATGCAGCTATTAATATTTCATAGCAACAATCCTAGCTAAAAAATCAGAATATGTAGCTATCAACTAGCTTTAGATTTGTTATTATGCTGTAGCTATATATATGATATAATAAATATTAATGTTATTAATATATATTTTATCACATAACACCTATGATTTGCAGCTATCAATATATCATAATAATATCACAAGTTACGAGGCTGCAATAAGTAGCCATTGACAAGCTACAGATTTGTCATTAGGTTGTAGCTAGCTACAATGTTACGATAAGTATCTAAAGATATATCGTAGCAATACTGACAGCCAAAAAGCTGGAATATGTAGATAGCAACAATTTGTAATAAAATGACAGTGTTAAAAACTCATTTATTATCATAAATATATTAGGTTCAATACTAAAATTTAAAAATCGCTATAAAACTAGCTCATTTCCTTCAGGTATCATTACTAATATAACAACACATTATCACTTGATCTACATAGCATCATTAGAAATATCAAACTTAATGATTGGCAAATAAAACTCTACAATTATTGGTCAACTATATCAACATCCTTTAGAAAAAAAACAAATAAAAATTTTCAATAAATTAAAGCCAAACAATTAAATTGTTCCAAAGCCTAATTTTTAAAACCTTTTAGAACTATAAGTCATCATTTTTGAGCTATAAAGTTATTTTTTTGACACCGTGATTTGAAAATCAAAAAAAAAAAAATTAATAATTTTATTTTAAAAAAACAACCTGTTCATTAGTGGAATTAAGAAGCTCATTTGCTTTTTTCATTGCATTAATTTCTTTTTTGTGTTGATTTTTTAATTCTTCCTCTTCATCTTTAAACTTTTTTGTCAGATGATTTTGAAAATTTTCAAATTCTTGTTGCTGAATGGAAAGAGATTTATCTTTTGCCTCTAACTTAATGCGAAGTTCAAACATTTCCTGCACCATTTTCTGGGAAGAAAAAAAAGTAGAAAATTGCAATAAACTTTTAACTAATGATCAATAATCATTTTAAGAAAAAACAAAAATTTTAAACAAAAATACTCTTATATACACTATATAACTCTCATAATAAGTTCTTTTTATTTTATAATAATTTGTTAACCAATACTAATATTAATAGCAGTGCATTTGCACTTGAATAATTAATGAATAATTAATGCATCTATGTTGCTAAACTGCATGTATTATTTAAATTGGTAAATAAACCAAAACAAATCATTTCAATAGGACAACGCGTAACTTAAAATTTTGTCACAACATACCTGAGGCCAATTCCATCCATATTTCTGAGTATCTAATTTTTCCTTAGTCCAACTTATAGGTGTTCGATCGATTAAGTGACATATTTTAAATTATCAGACTACAAACATCATCTATATAGCAAACTCTTTAATTATTTATTTAATAACAACTGTGCACATGTACAATAACAATGTACGGAGCTTAGGTAATCTAGGCTTTAACAGCAGATTTATGTTAAAAACAAGTCCAACATGATATACCCGTCAAACAGGTTGATCCATTGCTTGACAATGAAAGTGATTTCCTGCTTAGACTCTTCAACAGCTTGTGTTCCAGACAACATACTTATTGTAGTCTTGCAGAAGTGTTTTCCAGAGCTGTCATCCATACTTTCAAAACTATTTAACAAGTGCTTATTAGAGTCTTGTTTCCGGCATACTGAAAAGAGGCATCTGTTATTCTTATTTTCAAAAATTCTGGAGAATGATCTGGCTCGTCTAACTACCGTTCCATTAGTTATCTTACTATCATAAGCAAGGTTTTTGAATCTTTACACTTCTCCTTACACTTTACATCTCTCATCTTGAATCTAATAACTTACTTTCTGATCATCAATATGGATTTCGATATTCTCGTTCTACAGCTGATTTGCTAACAGTAATAACCGATAGGTTTTATCGTGCATTAGATAGAGGTGGAGAGGTTAAGGCTATCACTCTTGACATTTCTAAAGCTTTTGATAAAGTTTAGCATTTTCACCATAAACTTTCTTCTTTTGGTGTATCTGGTAAAATCTTTAAGATTATTGAGTTATTCCTTTCCAATCACAGTATAAAAGTTGTCCTCAATGGACAGCACTTTTCTTCCTATCCTGTCACTTCAGGAGTTCCTCAAGGTTTAATCCTTGGCCCTATACTCTTTTTAATTTACATTAATGATATTCCAGATATTCTTACATCTAAGGTGGAGTTGTTCGCTGGTGATACTGCCATTTATTTTTGTCATGATAAGAAGCCAACACTCTCTGATTGCTTGGAGGGGGCATTTGAGCTTGAAAAGGATCTCACTTCTGCTTTGCTACACAACAAATCCCTCTGAAAAATTATTAAAATTTTGTAAAGTTCTACTTACATAATCATTAATGATTGCAACACTAAATCCCTTGGAGATTCATTTTGCACAAAGGAATTCTAGAACAAATCTATATAAAAGCCGTAGCGCTAAACTAAAAAATTGAAAATAAAAAAGCAAACAAAGAACGGTTTGATGCTATATACACTGTATAATAGTTTTTCATTTAAAATATTTTTGAGAGCCCCAAAAATTAATTCAGCCTAGGGTCCCGAGGGTATAAATATGGTCCTGGGTGTTACTTTAGTAATTATTTACATTAATATAATATTGTATTATATACATTAAGGTGTGTTTTATGAATGTATTAGCTTGAGCATATTAAATGGAACATAAAGTTGAAATGATTTGAGAGAATAAAAAAGAGTTAACATCTTATTTCAACAAAAATTCAATGTTATTGAATAAACATTAAATCAAAACCAAATCCTTTCAACTGACTTTTATTAGCATCACAGTTGCACCCTCGTTTCATCATAAAATATAATCTGTAAGCAATTTTAGGTATCTTTAAATCTGGAATATATTAAAAAATTTTGTATTTAATAAAAATGTGTTGTCTATGTCTGAAAAAAACTATTTTCTTGTCTTTATTTGAATGTGCTTGGATCTGATATCTTTATTTATTTTTTTTTAATTATTTTATAATTTAGAAAAATATGTTGTTTATGTTATATACTGTAATTTTACATTTTTTTGTTTTTCTAAACACACAAGATTATAAATGTTATTAAAAAGTTAAGTTTTTAATAACATTTATAATCTTATAAATGTTTTTTTAGCATAATTATAAATCAAAAGCTAATTTATATTTTTTAAATATTTATAAGATTTATAAAAAGAAAAAAAAGTAATTTTTAAGAAAAGTGTTACAAAAATAAAAAGCGCATAATAGCATGAACAAAAATTGTCTCTAAATGATTATAGTACCAAAAACGAACAGCTTAAAAACCTCCATTTCAGCTTCATGCTGGACTCTCATCTCATCAATATACATTTGAGTTTCAATCAATTGTTCATGTAATTTTAAACCACATGCTCCAGCTAGATTAAGTTGTTCTTCCTTTTCTTTGCATACATAAAGCAATCCGTCCCAATCTAAATCTTCATATGATTCCATAGAGAAAAGTTTTTGTTCATTTTCAGATTCCTCCATATTTATATTCTAAGTTAACTTTAATTTTCAGTAAAAAAAAAAAAAAAACCTTAAAATAAAAAAATTAAAACATATAAAAATTGTTTTAATGTTAACAATTGTAAATTAGGGGGTTAAGGAGGGAGGGAGGGGGGGATTCTTTTAACTATATACATTTTTTTATTAATATATATTATATCATATATATTCCATATTTGAAAAAAGTAATACAATTTGGCAACAAAATATTCAACTGCTATCTTACTACAAATAAACTTAAGTACAACATAAAATATTGAACTGTTATCTTACTGCAAATAAACTTAAGTACAACATAAAATATTGAACTGTTATCTTACTGCAAATAAACTTAAGTACAACATAAAATATTGAACTGTTATCTTACTACAAATAAACTTAAGTATAAAATAACATAAGAGTAATAAAAGGCAAAACACAAATTAGTTAATTGTGACATGACACTGTTGGAAAATCTGAAGACATGTAAAGAGACCTTTGAGAGTCAATTTTTTCAAGACAAACCGAAAAGCTACTGCTGAATAATAAAAAAAACTTATCCTAAACCTAGAAAAGTATCTTAAGTAAAGACCCCTTGTCAGAAAATACAGTAAAGTGGCCCTGGCAAATGTAGGAAAGAAGTTAAAGCAAACTCATTGCTTGCAAACTGTAAAAGATTTTTTTAAAGTTTCTATAAAACGTGTTTATACTTATTTCAAATAAGGATGCTTTGCAAAAAAATTGTGATGTTTAGAGCCTGGAAAAAAAAACCCTAAAATTTTGGCAGCACCTGCCCCAAACATAAAAGCAACAAGATGATAAAATAAATTTTTACTAAATTATAACAATAAAAAATTTGACGTCCCTCTATTTAAGAGGGTAAAAAATTTTTAAGGTCAAAATTTTCGAATGCCCAGAGATTATTTACTGAATTTTAAAATTTATCAATGAATATAAATTGAAAATAGTAAAAGAAATATTTTATTAACTTGTTGCTCTCACATTTTGGGGAGATGTCATAAAAATTTTGGGGTTTTTTGATCCTAGGCTTTATTCATTAAACTTTCTAAAAAGCATGTTTACTTGACATAAGTATAAATACATAAATGTTCGGAGTTGCTCCATGCCTGGAATTTAGTTATCTCAAGTATCAAAATACCTGCTCCTGAAGAGTATGTTAAATAAAATAGTTATATTTGATGCTAATAAATATTGAAATGCAACCTTATACCAAAACAAATTTATAAAAATTAAAAAAAAAAAATAAAAAAAAAAAAATCAAAACTAAGTTTTGATTTTTTTTTAATTCAAACATATCTATATCTATATCTTCAAAGTTTAAATATATTATTTTATCATTACTTTTATTAATTTAATAAATTTTAAACATAAATAAGTGAGAAACTGATACAGAGGGATATGCATCAATGTGAGTACATTTATTATAATATGATTATATAATATTAATAGTATTAATGTTATTACCTTACATAATATAAGGTTCAACATAAATGTATTAGTGATTGTATCGACTAATTTCTAGTAAAGCGTACATACATTGTACATATAAGTGTATACACACTACTTTTACATTAGTTGTATAAAGGGTTAGAAGCAACTTTTACATAATATAATACAAAGAGTTAGAGGTAATTATATGAGTATAAAACATAGAATAAATAAGTCAGCATGTTACAAGAACTAAATAAATGGAAATTTTATATGCACCCTGTGCATACTATACTAAATCTATCCATAATTAAATCAGAAAATGCATATACAATTTCCAGAAAAAATGTCTACATAATATATAAAAAAATGTAATGCTTAGTTATTTGCTTGTATGCTTAGATGCTTATTAATTATGTGTAATAACAGTTTCAATTTAAGCATGTCAAAAATCTTTATTAGTTTATGGTATTATGACAAATAATACAAATGATATTTGAAACTTATTAATTATTCAGAATTTGAAAATTATAAATCAAGTTAACATTACATGTTTTAACAAGCATTTTAATTTAACATTTTAAAACCTTTTATTAAACATATATATATATATATATATATATATATATATATATATATATATATATATATATATATATATATATATATATATATATATATATTATATATATATATATATATATATATAAACTTGAAGTATGATATTTAACCAAATAAATTCAAAAATAGTCAGAACAGTGAAACAAATAGAAAATCCAGTAATTCTTTTTTCTCACAATGTTTTTATTAAAAACAATATAATTACCAAACAAAATTACCAATACAAAATATTTTTTATATATTTTTTAAAACTATTAGCACTAGAGGCCTTTCAAATAATCATCAGTAGTGCCGTTATTAGTATTATACAAGATATTTGTATTAAAAACAAAAATAACTTAATTTTTATATTGTTGCTATGGGTAACTATTGATTGTGAAAGATTGAATTGTAATCATATACAGGAAATATCAATTAAATGTACCATGTTTTTGTTTGTGCAAATGCTTTTCATATGATAACAAAAAACTTTTGTTGTTAAGCTCAAGAAAGACGAAAAGTTAAACATGGTTGTCAAATCGATCAGTTGATAAGCCAGTTCTGCAACTAGAAATATGTCCGTTTATACGTAATCTTAAATTATTAGTTTTACCAGTATGTTTGTTTTTGCAACATTTTAGGTAATAGATAACATTTTTGCTGTTGCATGTGATGTGACTTTTCACTTTCCAAATGGTTCCGTTAGATGTTTTAAACTTATCTACTTCTTGAAGGTATAGTTTGCAAACTTTGCACCGAATATCTTTGCATTTGAATATGCCGATCTTCTTACTAGTTACTTCAATATTTGAAGAAGTAAGTCTTCTTAGTAAGTTAGGAGGTTGTTTAAAAGCTAATACCGGGTGAATATTAGAAAAAAAATTTTTTAATTCTTTTATTATAAGATACTTTGAGCAAATGGTTAGCTTCTCTTATAAAAGGTTGGCAATTGAGATTACTATAGAATGTTGTCACTAAAGGAAATATTTCTTTAGATTCCTTTTTTGGTGCTGATCCTTGTAGTTTTGCATTATGGAATGCTTTTTCAATAATTTCATCAGGGTATTCGCAATCTTTTAACCATGTCTTTAGTTCGATTAGGCGTAATTTTTCGATTTCATAATTAGATGTAAAAACAATTATTCTTTTAGCTAAATTATAAGGAATATTCTTTTTAATGTGAAATGGATGATGGCTGTTATAGTTTAAATAGTCATGGCTGTTAGTTTCTTTATAGTAAATGTCTGTTTGAATTTTATTATAATTTTTAAGAATGATTGTTATGTCTAAAAAGTTAATTACACTGTAGGTACTACCATTTTTTATAAATTCCTTTCCAAAATCTATTGTAAATCCAATAAAGTCATTTAATTCAATTAAAGAAATTTCAAATTTTCTATTATAAATAATCTATTACCTAAAATGTTTAACATGCAAAAAACAAACATATACTGGTAAAACTAATAATTTAAGATTACGTATAAACAGATATATTTCTAGTTGCAGAACTGGCTTATCAACTGATCGATTTGACAACCATGTTTATACTTGCCAACGTGCCCACGAAAGTGTAATTGAACCTTTTTTCCAACTTTTCGTCTTTCTTGAGCTTAACAACGAAAGTTTTTTGTCATCATATAAAAAGCATTTGCACAAACAAAAACATGGTACATTTAATTGATATTTCCTGTATATAATTACAATTCAATCTTTCACAATCAATAGTTACCCATAGCAACAATATAAAAATTAAGTT